>NW_020653850.1:6879217-6922156 GCF_003589595.1 Hyposmocoma kahamanoa
GATTTAAGTATCCCCGTATTTTAATATGTCCGTTCCCCATCCTTCATATATATAACTCATTTTCGCTCGATCAAGTAAATATACAAAATATTGTCAAAATATTAAATAAAATTACAATTTCTTCGAAAATCCTCTACATTGTGGAACTGAATATACAATGAAAAGAGAAGTATGTTACGAAACATTTTGTCTGTCGTTTGGTAGACAACAATTGAATGAATATTTCTATTTCTCGACTTTTTTTTTTCTATTGTACAATTTTGGTGGTGACCAATTGCATTTTTGAATGAGGTACTAAATTTAAGGAGGATTTAATAATGATTTTTGATAAAATGGAACAATTTTGTTAAGAAATGAAACTATTTTTCCGTATTTAAATCCCGTATATTTGTTTTTTCAAACAAAACTTAATATAGCGTAAATTGGAATGTTTTGTTTGTAAAATTAAAAATAAGGTATTTAATTAATAATTATTGTAACTGTTGTGAAAAAATAGGGTAGTTTGCATTAATATTAGACATAACTGGTTGAAGACTGTACCACCTCAGTCAACTGTGACCACGGGACCTGCAAAGGGCCCGAAATGTCGGTTTGTTTGAAAAAACAAATATACGTGATTTAACCCGGAAAAATAATTTCATTTCCTATGTGTAACAATCGCGAAAACGTAAGAACTCGATAATTTTTTTTAAGTTTCAAAAATCATATTCTCTTTATGGAATGTATCAATACTTACTATATATACAAGCGATGCTCTAAATTATTCTTTATTTAATTCATCAAATGTCCGTGAGTTACTCACATAGAGAATTTTGATATCGCAGACCATTATCTACGTCATATAAAGGAATTCTGATACCGTTAGACGAAGGTGATCTTTCATTTTTTAAATTTGTATTCTGTATTTACGTAACAATGTTAAATATCAATTAGCTTAAAAAGTTTCTTGAAATGTCATTCACTGATGATGTAATTAGGAAATCATATCAAAAAATATTTTTTTATATTTTTATTTTCTTCATTCTTATTTCTTCAGAACCTAAAGGTCGATTGAGAGGTCAGGTATCTTAGGGCATCGACTGTACATACTCGTACATAATGTTAACCTTCTCTTTAGTAATTTTCTGCTGAAGTACGTAACTTTATTGTAATAATACGTTTCTATTGTTCCTTATATAATGCTAAGGAATTTCAAAGTCTTGTGCTCTTTAAGTAAGCTGTTACTACAATGCTGGCAGGCGGCGATAATTTTTTTTTATAGCGTCGCGCTAGGGAAAAAATGTGATGCGAGGTGTAGTACATATAGACAACCATAAATTACACCCAAACTCACGAGAGAAATAAATGTAGGCCATACAAATATTTCTCCCGGTCCGGGAATCAAACCCGGGACCTCTGCGTGGCAGACCAGCATGGTAACCGTTCGGCCACGGAGGCAGTTAATTTTAATAATTGAGTGGTGAGAAGTAGAATAAACACTTCACAAAATGGAATTTTTTAAATTGTATTTGACATGGATCGCACGTTTTCAAACCATAAAAAGAAATCTTATACAGATACTACACTTCATAAGGGCGCTGTCGAAATTGCAGGCACATGGGATTTATGTCTCAGCATGACGGGCGCATTGGCAGTGCCCCTCAGATCTTTGCGATTTAAAGCTCTGAGTGGCACTGCAACTGTTATGGACAGGCCTGTAGCTTACCATCAGGCGCAAGACTTGTTCGTTTCGTCAATTGATATTAAAAAAACAAATTCAAACCAAACGGTAAAGAGTTGAGTTGAGATTTCAACTGTGGTACAACTCCGTGTGTAAGAGTTCGTCCAGGGAAGTACTGCCACCATACCTATTTTTGCTGCCAAGCAGTAATGTGAGCATTACTCCTTCCTTCCGTCCTTCAAACGAGGCGTGAAGAGGCATATTGTAGGCAGGCAGGGTGGAGGTGGCTAGTGCAGTGAGGGTTTCATCGCTGCACTAGGTTCCTTCGCATTTGGATACCACTTTCCACTTAACATCAGGTGGAGTGGAGTCATTTGCCTGTCATGTATAAATAAAAAAATAAAAAAATAAAAAAATTACTGCGTTCCGGCTTTGAAGGGTAAGGGTGCAGGCACGTGGGACTTGTCAACTTTATGTCTCAGGATGACGGGAGTAGTGGCAGTGCTTAACAGTTCTTTGCAATTAAAGCTCCGAGTTACACTGCAATTCTTATGGTTACGGTACACATAAAGAAATGCATCCCACAAAGTTTAATGGCGCTGGAATATACTTAATGTGGCCAATAATAAGCATTGTTGTTTACAACATTTCTCAGACGATGTCTTTTATGCTTGTTAATCCGTAACTCAAGTGACCTTTTAACGGAGTAACTCAAGAGGAAGCATTATAACGCAATGTACCAAGTCTTAATAGCAGGTCATTATGAGGGATATTAAATTAAGAATTAATGGCTTACTTGAGGTCGATCCTAGGTGTGACCGAGGTGGTCATGTTGGTTTTAGTGAATTATTATTATGACGTCTAAATTTATGTTCATGTAGAGCGATTTTGATTGAAGAATGTTAGTTAAGTTTCCATTCTTGGTTTAAATTGGTATTTGGACATTTTAGTCCATTCAAGAATTTTTTTATGATATCAAGTGACGAGACGAACAAGTAGTACGCCTGGTGGTAAGCGACACGCTTGTCCATTGCAGTTGCCGCCGAGCGCCACCGAGCCCATCACTCAGCGACGTACGACCGGCGGCTGAAAAGTAGTCTACTTATGTATGAAATAAAAGAGGACAATGGTATTTTTTTTTTTCAATATGAAAGGCAGATGGGAAATGCCCTTATTATATTTGTTAGAATGGACATTAAATTTCTTGAAACAAAATATTTACTCATTTTTAACATTTTACGTTTTTCTTCCGACAATTTGTCCGTGCAGATTTTCGATTATTACCAGAACCGATGCCGCTAAAACTCACACATTCTCAAAGTCAAAGTCAAAGTCAAAGATTATTTATTCCATAGGTAAAATAAATTTACACTTGAAAACGTCACATTTAAGCTACTGCTCGTTCACTACGTTGACCTCCCTGAGAAGAACGAGCAAGAAACTCTAGGGATTGCTCTTTTCAAATAAACTTAAATGCTATGGAATACACTTTGAATCAAATTTGTGTGGATTCTGGAGCCATGTCGTCTTTCCATACATCTTTATCTAACACGTAGTCTTCAATTTTGTAATATGATTTTTCGATCAAAATATTTTTAATGTAGTTTCTAAACTTAGGAAATGATAAACTTAATATATGCTCCGGAATCTTATTGTAAAAACGTATACAGTTCCCCATAAAAGAGTTGTTTACCTTGGTTAAACGAAATCGTGGTACCATGAGTTTGGACTTAGCTCTAAGGTTAATATTATGGATATCTTCTTTCTTATTGAAATTATGTATATTTTTACGGGCATATAAAATATTTGAGTAAATGTACTGTGATGCCACAGTCATGATACCAGTCTCCTTAAACTTTTCTCTGAGAGATACCCGAGAACCTAGACGGTACACAGAACGAATCGCTCGTTTTTGCAATACAAATATGGTTTGAATATCTGCCGCTTTACCCCACATGAGAATCCCGTAGGACATTATACTATGGAAGTAACTAAAGTAAACTAGTCTAGCAGTACTAACATCGGTAAGCTCACGTATTCTGCGGACTGCGTATGCAGCGGAGCTTAATCTGCTGGCCAGGGACGATATATGTGGAAACCACTAAAGTTTACTATCTAAGTTCACTCCCAAGAAGACTGCTTTATTAACAAGGTCTAACTTTTCCCCGTTTATTTCTATGGTTGGACTAGTCGATTTTACGTTAGGTAATTCAAATTTAACACATTTTGTCTTCTTGGCATTAAGCAATAAATTGTTAGCATTAAACCAATAAACTACCTTAGAGAGGGTATCATTAATACGGTCATAGTTATTGTCATGTCTGTCTGTTTTAAAAATCAAGGATGTGTCATCAGCAAACAACACTATTTCGCAATGGTCCTTAACAAAGAACGGCAGATCATTAATATAAATCAGAAATAAGAAAGGTCCAAGTATTGAGCCCTGCGGAACACCCATTTTTACTGGAGAACCCAAAGAAGTCACTCCATTCATGTCTACTTTCTGAATTCTACCGTTGAGATATGACGAGACAAGTTTCGACGCCTTGCCATTTACACCGTAATGTTCCAGCTTCAGCTCAATTACAAAATCTTAATATTGATTGGTCGTAGTTTCAAATTTAAAGTGAATTAACAAATTCTGGACTGTTTTATATAATTCTGGATTAATATAATTCAATCTTTACCCTGTTGGTATATCGTTGAAAGTTCAATACCATCAATACCTATTATTGCAAGTTACGACGTTTTGACATTATCTATCGGTTAATAGCTGAACAACGATGAGTTGGAGGTTTTAATTTAGTTCTCCAAAAAAGAAGCGACCATGTTACAGGGGTATAAGTTTAACATTCGTTTCTTCTAACAAAAAAAATATTTGACCAGAAAAAAAAAAGTACCCACAATTTTACACTAAACTGAGAGACGAACCAAGACACCATCCCACAAGATACGGAAATAATCTCGTAACACCGTTCTCAAAATTGGAAATGCATAGATCGAGCCCATATTCAATGTCGATAAAAATATACAACAAACTACCGGAGCATATAAAGCAAGAAAATAAAACAAGTATTTTCATAAATAACTTAAAAAACCTTCTTTCTAATAAAAGTTACTATACAGTGCAACAATATCTGGATGATAAATTACTATAGCATTGATCTGCCTCATTCCTATTTTGCTGTCCATTATTATCATATCCATATTACAGGATTCATAATGTCTTTCATTGTACCTATGTGAATAAATAAATAAAATGAAGTAGTTAAAATGTTATATAATGGTGTAAATGAAATGTTATTATCGTCTAATTAAAACTAGTATAACACATAATTGTACAATTAATAATATGTTTATATATATGATAAGAAATATAATAAGAAATTTTGTAATAATAATTATTGCTAAGGCTTGAAATGTAATTAAACCATATAATAAGTTTTTATATTGCTATGCCCTTACAGGGTATCACATGTATACGTAATATAATGTAAAATTTGTATTATTTATATTATGTCAACTGCAATAAATATTATATTATTATTATTATTGAAAATTTAATAAAATAAGACTTTCTGATGATATGAAATACAACCACGGGTAATATTTTTGGTGCGGCCATCATTTTTGCACTCGAAAACAGCACAATAAGGCATTTTTCTAGGATTTTAGTGAATTTGCACGAAAGAATGACACTACCATACTATACAAAGCGAAAATGGTGGACTGAACTCAAATAGGTCTTTCGAGACCTATAGTTGGCACGCGTCAGACGCTAACTGACCACTTCTACTCTATTTATCGTTCTGTGGTCTATACTTTACATGTGTCACATTTTTGTATTGTTTGTGTATAACTGTGCGCTCGTCTGCGGCAAAGTGCGGATGAAGACTTTATACAGTGCGTGTAAGCCTGAAATTGGCAATGTTTTTTCACAATGAAGCGCACGTGAGGTGCTTAATTTTAAGGGCTAAGAAAAATCGCATCAAAGTACCTTTCATAATAATAGCGATCTTAAAGTCGGTGCTACGCGTATGCTCTCGTACTATTATATATGTATAACTAGCTCAATATTTTGTACATCTGTTACAAGTCAATTTACAAGTACAGGTTGTTGATATATATATGTATAAAGTTTGTTTCTCGAATAGGTGCTACCTCGTCTACCGCCCACGGCGGTAATCGAAGGGCCAACAAGGTGGTCCTATATGCAATAGATACACACAAAACTTCATTAGCGGTCACAAGTATAACTAATGAAATCAGTAGCAGTAGAGCTCCTTATGAAAGAGTTCATCCAGGGAACTACTGCCACCTTACTTATTTCAGCCGCCTAGCAGTAATGTGAGCATTATAGTGAAGGGTAAGGTGCTGGTGAAATTACAGGCACATTGGACTTGGACTTGTGTCGGGCGCAGTGCAGCAGTCATTTAGTAATTGAAATTTAAATACGTAAATTGCGTTATGGACAAGTAATACTCGTGGCTAACTTTATTATAAAGTTTGCAAAGTTTGATTGTAACGTATGATTTATAAATAAAATAAGTAAGTTTTGCTATTAATACTAGGTAACGGTAGATGAAAAGAAACAAAGGTGCTGGTGAAATTACAGGCACCAGGGACTTGTCAACTTACGTCTCAGGGTGACGGGCGCAGTGGCAATGTTCATAAGATCTTTGCGATTTAAAGCTTTAAATGGCACTGCAACTGTTATGGATAGGCGTGTCGCTTACCACCAGTCGCACGACTTGTTCGTCCTGCCACGTATTACAAATATAAAAACCGTAAAATTGTATTTTGTATTAATTTACTACATATCTAACCCAGCATCAATTTCCGATTCTAAATTTGAATTGCTATTCAAATCCGAAAGTTTGCAATTTCAATTAAAAAAATATTGGCGATGACACAGTCTTATAAATAATTGAAATTGTTGAATTAATAATTGAAAGTGATTTGAAATTTCTATTAAACAAAATTATTCACGGACATAACTTCAAGATTAGTATTATAAATAGCCTAATCAAATTTCGGGGAAAAATATTAAACTTATGGTAAACGTAAAAGAGTTTGAAGTGAAAACCCTAATAATCATTTGTTTTTGTTTATTGACATTTATTTTACATCAAATTTGGCTAGAGTATAGTTTGTACGTTATACAATTGACATGCAGTTCATTATGCTATGTATAATTTCGTTATAAAAATTCACTTTTATTCCCTCCCGAGGCAATGTAAATTGATCCTACGTGACCCGATTTCGTCGCAGTATAATGAAGATAGAGGAATGTCTATTGGAATGTAGACTCCGACTTGAAGGGTGCTGATAGACGAGTTTTGCTGTATTGTTATTATGGTTATATTTATTTGTTTGTTGGCTTTTGGATGCGATATGTACATACCGCTAGATTTATAAAAAATAATATTATTGGAAATAATGAAAAGTTCCATGTACATAAATAATTAGCAAGTAATATACGACCCTGGAAAGATAAAGCGTCTAACGCGCGTTTGGAAAATATTACAAGAGTGCGATTGAAAGTAATTTTTTTAGGAAAAGATCGCGTAACCCTAATTTTATTTTTATTTCGAAAACTAGAAAGTTTCAGCTTTTGCCATATAACATTTACTTACCTTTCAAGCGTAATCAACCACATAGTCTCACAAAACGTTTTCGAATGTTATTTCATTGTAATTTTTCTAAGTGACATTGGAACGAACAACTCGTGCGCCTTGTGGTATACGTCACGATTATCCCTAACAGTTGCTGTGCCATTAAAATCGCAAGAGCGTCTATTACACTACTCAATATCTAGGGTCCCTTACTCTACCTTAGGGAGGTGTCACATAGAAGTAATTAGGTAACTAGGGCAGTGTAATAACACTTAGGGCAGTTAGGGAGATCAGGCGACACGCGACAGACGCTTAGAGTAGTCATATCGTGTCGCGCAGTCTTCGTTGTCTTGCTATCGCCTTGTCATGCAGTAAAGGAAAAGAAGTTTTGTTGCGTCTGATAGAAATGCATGATATTTATGGCAGACAGATCACAAAAACTATACGAAGAAGGATGTACGGGCCGAGAACTTTAGAGCTTTACTTGAAATTTACAATAATTTCGATGAAAAACAACAACAACAAATACAAGTTTCGATAGCGCCATCATAGTCACATGTACAACGCTATCCACGTTCGCGTTCAGAATGAGTTAGTTAGTTAAAGCGTAACTGGCATACTGATTGGCAGAGTAGTTAATAAGCGGTTAACTAACTAAGAGTCACACTCATCCTAGAAATTGGGTAATATAATATGCTTTAAAGACCTGAGGGGCACTGCCACGCGCTGTTCCCGTCACTCTGAGACATATTGAGTTGACAAGTCCCTGTAATTTCACCCTTACTTACCCTTCAAACCAGAAAGCAGTAAGCCTTGGCGGCAGAGCTCTGATAGGTACTACTAAATTTATAAATATTTGACATACCTATAAATTACAAAGTACATGTTGTGGCAGTAATTGAAATATAAATACAAAATGCGGATTTTTATTTCAAACACGTATTTCAGTTACAAGGTAATTCAAATACTACCCAGCCCTGACAGCAGAAATATTATGTCTCTTACGGAATGGGAACCTTTTTCATATCTTTACATCAGTTGATTAAAAAAAATCATGTTGTTTTGTTAAGTTAATTTTAAAACAAGTAGCTAATACATTTACTTAGTCAAAATGTTTTACATGAATCTTTTTATTGCTATACTTAACTTTACAGGAATAAAGTCTTTTAATAAAAGAAAAGATTTTAGAGTAGGTACTTAAGTCCATAATTTATACACTCCCGGATAAGTTCGAGCCGCTTTGCATTTACAGTGTTAAATTCCCTAAACTTAACAAAAACTTTTATGCAATTTTGAAATTGATATAATAAACGTCACATCCATACATCGAGCATATAATAATAACGGATACATTCAACATAGCCCCGCACTAGGGAAACCCTGTGTCGCGGGTGCCATGGACACACATATAGACAACCACAAATTACACCCAAACTCACGAGAGAAATAAATATAGGCCATATAAATATTTATCCCGGCTTGGGAATCGAGGCTGAGACCTCTGCGTGGCAGTCCGGCATGGTAACCGTTCGGCCACGGAGGCAGTAACCAGAAATAGAGACGAAATAAGGGCCTTTCATCCCTGGCAACTCATCTGCAAACGAGCCTTATATCACTTTTAAATATCAATTCTCGTTTGCACTGAAATCACAAATTAGAAAGCTGAAATAGTACAGCGCCAACAACTGACCTGCGTGTACACCTCCAATTATTCCAAAAATATTCTGTATTTATTGTTATAAAAATAATTTCTCTAACTATGGGGGGCATTCGGTGGTGTCGGAAAAACAACAAAACATCTAATTACAAAACAAACGGAATCACATTTCATCGGTAATTAAATATGTAATTTTTCCATATTCGCCCATTATAGCAAAGTTCAATTTAAACTGGATGATTTGAAGTGAAACAATTGACGACACTCATCAATTGTTTCGAATTCGGGCTGGCCAATCGGAGCACAGTTGTCACCGTAATGATATGGCAGAATAGTTTTGAAACAAATTAAATGACATTTCGTCACTATTTCTGGTCATATACTCGATGCTTCCATAAGACCTTGTTAAACATTTTTGAATTTGTAGATATGGGGAATACTTTTCTTCGATAATATTTTTGTATTCTAGCTCTTTAAGAATAAAAATGGCATAAGTGAAGTTACGTCAAAAATGTGTATTGTTCTATTAGATACCGAGAAATGTAACCCACATGCGATTCTTCCGTGAGCGGTGTGTTATAATGCATTAATAAATAAGACCAAGTAGGGAACCTCCACACAAACGTAGCAGCGCGGTTTGTAAGTGTGTACACCTGCCGCGCGCTTTGAACGGACGCGTCACAGACCAAATAAATACTAGGGACGCGCACATTCGCATAATCTCGCAGTGCACTTACGTTGCATATCGCGAGTCGTCACACGCGTCTTCCTTACAGATTTAAAGCGTTCGCTCGGTGTTTAAAAAATTACACCAAATAGTTTATTGATGTGTTTATGGTTTGTTATATTTATTATAACAAAGATCTTAGTAGCAGTAGAGAAAGTGAAATAACACAAACATTTTGTTGAAATCCTATTACCATCATGTTTAGAACTTGTAGGTTCACAAAAATAATGATGTGACAACCCTGCGGTCTGAAGCAAGTGTGTGATTAATACGCCGAAAAGGCGGGTGTTGCCCTACTAGGTCTTATTATACTATGGTATTAAGTTTTGTTCTTAAGAAGACTCTTTTACTGGGATGTGCGGCTGTGTAAGTCGTTTGATAATATTGTATTGTTGTCGACTTTATTTGGACGGACGCAAGCGCAGGTGTGTGAGCGATATAGCACTAGTTAGCAAGCATTTCTGTGACAATATATCATATTTCATAGTCTGATGTTTATTCAAGAAGCTTTATAATTTAATGAATGAATTGAAATTCATTATTTTTTCCAGACTTAAGTTTTTCAAAACAGCACAGCAAGTACAGCAAGAAAATATTTTCTTGAAATATTAGCATAAAGTTGAGCACTTTCGTATAATTTTGTAGCCTTTAAATTTTGTAGGAAAGTAACTACCGAGAACGTTTGATAATTAGTCTCTAGATCAAATTTAAAAATTCATTTAGATTTCTTAATTAATACTCATAATAGGATGAAATTATGTTTACAAAATCGTGGTCGTTATACTGCCTTTGTTTAGAAATCACTAAAGTAAATGCTGAATATTCAGTGTAATGCATTTATTTACGATTCACATAAACCTGTACCTTACATACGTACATCACTTTCAGTATCGAGTTTATGAGACAGTATACTCTATGACATGCAATGTACGGTTGAAAAAAACAATGTGCTTATACGTTACTATTGCGAAAAAAAAAATGGATATGATGTCGTTGACATTTCGGTTGGCTCTCCAAGTTTTAAGAAGTTTACGGGTTGGAATGTCGATATGACCCAATTAGAGAAAGCACTATTATCTTTTGGTTTCTTTTATTTGAAACAAAGCAATAGTGTGATTGTCTGGTATTGCTGTTTCCACATAATTATGATGCACTCATAAATAATCAAATAAATAAAATGTAGGACAAAAGACTTCTAGGTATAGTACCTATGTTTTCTTCTACAATCGCTATATTATGCATATCTATCGGATGTACATCTTTTATTTCAGTAATTACAAATTTTCATGCTTACAAAACAATTATAAGCATTAAAAATTGTAATTATTGGATTAGAATCGTCCCTGTCTGCTGATAAAGTTTCTTTTTGCTCAAAAATAGTTATTATGCGCTAATGATTGACGGTAATTGAGAAGACAAAGTTGTCTAAATAGTGTTAGGTTTATGAAGGCGATTATCACGAGTAAAGTTGCCTTTTAAAATAGGAACAAAAATGTTTCCGCCGATCCGCACTTGAGTGTTACAATGAAATTGTGGCGTGCTGAAACCGAGATACAGAAATGGAATTGTTTCCCTAACCCTGCCGTTACAAAGTACGCAATTGTTTACTAGAGTTACGAGTAAGTGATGTATCGCTGAAAGGAGGCTTTTTTAGGAGACTGTAAATACACTTTGCCTCCACGCCGATCGCGAAAGTGTTTTGCAATAAATATTCCAATCCTCAGTGAAAAGGTTCGTTTGACTACATTCTTTATATAGTGTACTACATTGTAGTTTTAGACCAGGGTTTACTTTGAATAGCCATTTATCATATTTCTTTTATTTTATTAATATAAATAATTATATTCATAGACTAAAATACATGACAGTATAATAATAAACTCATTACTAACTATTTACATGTATAGTTTGCGACGTGTGACGCAACGTGGGTGCCCGGTAGCCGGCCTCGGAAACGTCGGTAAAACTCCTTCTTCATGTAGGTCAACAGATGTTGAGTACACTACAAATGAATTACAATTCACGTCATTGTGGCGGGAGTCCAATTGCTCGACTCTCAGTGTAGCATTGGCCCCCGTAGGTATCTGTTCCATAATATCCATGGACTTTGTGGATTGATGAAGTCGTGATATGTATAATAACGTTGTCGGTATCGCTAGGCGCAGTAAATGATTAGGGCCAAACGGGGCGGTGTAGGTAAGGTTACAGATGGTGTACTTCTTTTTCCGTTCCACTAAGTGTTAGATACCAAGTGACGGGACGAACAAGTCGTGCACCTGACAGTTGCACTGTTACTCAGAGCTTTAAATCACAAAGATCTGTGGGACACTGCCACTGCACCCGTCACCCAGAGACATAAAGTTGACAAGTCTCATGTGCCTGTAATTTTACCAGCATACTTACCTTTCAAAACCGAAATGCAGTAATACTCACATTACTACTTGGTTGAAGAAATAAATAAGGTGCCAGTAGGTATTTCCCTGGAAGAACTCTTTCACAAAGAGATCTACTGCTACTAATTTACGACAAGTCTTTAATCTCATTAATAATAAAATTGTTTATTGAATAATTTATTGTACAAAGGAATAAGTAAAGACTAATTATGCGTATCAATGTAAAATACAAAATCCTGTATTTCAGGTAAAAAGTAATAATTATAAACAAAAGAATAATTAAACAATCAAATGCAAATCCTGCATATAACTGTACGTTTAAATTAGACAACATTTATTTTGGGAAATTAATATGTTCTCTGTATCATCATAGGTCGTATATTGAACATTTTCTTAACATTCATGTAACAAGAACTATATGTGGCCAAGTTTTCTTATTTAATCGCATGAACTTAGTGTTACTTAATAATGATTGCTGTATATTTTTTACTAAGTAGGACATACGAAAATTGGCGTCATCACAATCACAAACTGGGCTAAAGTCAATGTTGCATAAATGTTCTTAATTTTTTATTTCAATTAGATTCAAATAGTTACTCCTACTCGATCGCCATTTAAATCTAAGAATTTTGAAAATGAGAAATCTTGAAAATATCGAAATTTTACTTCAACCTATCTATTGAAACTTGTTCGCAAATGGTTACCTAAGTTTCGTTCCAGGCAGTTTATCTAAGAAAGTGTAAGTAAACGTCGTCTTTACTACGAGTAAGTGTTCGTATAAACGTCAACTTTGATTTAGTCTAAGTTGTAAAATCAGGAGTGGACAACTTCGCATGAATTAAGTTCATTTCATTGAATAATTTGAGTGCAGCTGCTTGTAACTATTCGATTTACTTTTTTTATAATACCAAGTGCCGGCACGAACAAATCGTGCGCCTGGTGGTAAGCGACATGCCTGTCTGTAACAGTTGCCGTGCCGCTCAGAGCTTTAAATCATAAAGATTTGAGTGGCACTGCCACTGCGCCCGTCACCCTGAGACATAAGTTGACAAGTCCATAAGTATGGTGGCGGTACTTCTCTGGGCTAGTTATAATATACTTTATGAATTTCATACATAACCTTGTATAGACAAAATTAAATGATAATAATAAGTTATATACAACTCAAAGGTACTGCACAAATAATATTACAACAAGGAATAACATTAAAAAAAGAAAAACAATAAAAGTCAAGGTTAGACGCGTGAATAGTGGAGAATCGAGTCACAGCCATGCTAGCACGTAATTATTTATCACTACAATATCTTTTGAAACAACAGCTCACAATTGTCAGCTACGATAAAATGTGACTCTGCTGATATCAACGGGGCAGATTGGACTTAGAAATTTCCGTTATTAAATACTCCGCGATTATTTTATTTTTAAATATATTTATTGTACGTATGTGGCATAAACTTTAAAATATAGGTATGTTGTATATATATTAATAAGTAATTATATGAATTTGAAAGTTTAAACCTTAACATAACCCGCTTGTTACTACTTAGCTGGCTGTGGTAGCACAAAGCCTTTATATTTTAATTGTACTTTTTTACCAATACTCTGTATATGTATTGTGATAACTATCCATACTAAAAAATTTACACTCTTTACAATTGAAAGTGTATAAATACACGGTGACGGGACCAACAAGTCGTGCGCCTAATGGTAAGCGACACGTCTGTCCATAACAGTTGCAGTGCCGCTTAGAGCTTTAAATTTAAAAGACCACTGCCACTACGCCCGTAACCCTGAGACATAATTAGAAAGTCCCGTTTACTTGTAGTTTATATAATATTAATAATGCTCACATTACTGCTTGGCAGCAGAAATAGATAAGGTGGCAGTACTTCCCTGGATGAACTCTTACACAAGGATTTCTACAGCTGCTATACTAGATATTATTCTCTCAAACTCTGAAAAATATATTTCGATCCACAATCGTGGCAAAGCGTTTGAATGCCCTTGTTCAATTACGGATACCCGTCTCCATTCATCTTCGTTTTTTAAACGTTGTTTAATTGTAATACAAGGTGTTGAATGAAATGGAGACATAACGACGAATCGAGGAAAGAAAATGGAAATGCTAGAAGAAATCATTTAAGTTCTTAATTTATATTGTGATTTCTTTAAAAAAACGTATTAAACAATAAACACCCAGTCATAGCAGTGCGGTGTATAGTCCAGTAGCAGTGGAGCTCCTTGTGAAAGAGTTCGTCCAGGGAAGTACTGCTACCTTATCCATTTCCGCCGCCAAGCTGTAATGTCAGCATTACTGTGTTCCGGTTTTGAAGGGTAAGGGTACTGGTGAAATTACAGGAACATGGGACTTGTCAACTTACGTCTCAGGGTTACGGGCGCAGTGGCAGTGCGCCTCCGACCTTTGCGATTTCAAGCTCTGAATGACACTGCAAGTATTATGGACAGATGTGTAGCTTATCATCAGGCTATCCTATATATAGATATAGCAGTAGGGAAACCCTGTGTCGCGAGTGCTACAGACATATAGACAACAACAAATTACGCCCAAACGAGAGAGATAAATGTAGGCGGTCCAACATTGTAAACATTGCAGCATCTTTAAACCTCTCCCTGAAAAAAAAAGAAAAAGAGTTCATCCAGGGAAATACTGCCTTACCTATTCCTGCCGTCCAACAGTAATGTGAGCATTATTGTTCCCGGACGGAGACGGATGTAGGGACACTACAGGGACACACCCTCAGCTGCGATTTAATGTTCTGAGTGGCAACAGCTATGGACAGGCGTGTCGCTTACCACCAACGTACGACTTGTGCGTCCCGTCTATTGGTGTTATAACAACAATAATTTTTCAGATGTGGCCTTATTATACTAAGAGTGCGAAATTGTGTTACTTGTAAACAGAAACAGAGCCAAGTTTAAAAAAGATTTCGATTAATTGAAAGGTACCTCGTGTATACTTATCAATATAATCGGTCCTTCATATTTTCCGCTTAAACGCTTTGTCAGCAAATATCATCAGGGGTGACTGTGGGACCATTGAAGGGAGTCTAGAGTGCCCTTGTGTAAAACTGATGACGTATAAAATGCTGATAGAGCCATCGATGCTTCATTTAAATGTCGTGGGATGAGATCGCTTGTTGGGCACAAGGGTAGGGTGGAGATTTAACGTCGGCTTATTAGATTATTGTTATATTGTATCGAAATATCCGGAATATTAAGCCGCGGTGGCCTAATGGTTTATCCTACCGCCTCTCAAACGAAGGGTCGTGGGTTCAAATCTGGGCATGTACGTCGACTTTTTCAGAATTTAATTTGAAACTTACCATGTGCTTTTCGATGAAGGAAAACATGCTAAAGAATCCTTAACACATCTGCAAAACAATATAATGATATCAAATTTTCTATACGCATTGAGCTTGCATTGGAACTACAATCCAAGCCCTCCCGTTGCGAGAGGAGGCCTGTGCTCAACAATAGGACTATATATATTAGGACTATATATATTTTATATGCTTATCGAAATATCAGGAATACTGCGCAGTTAACTGATACAGGTATTTACTTGGTTATGGCCTATTTTTTATTATATTTTATTTTTATGTGTACTGTTTGTTCATCCTTCCTATCTACATTTCAAAATGAAGAATACTGAAATGGAAAATTTTATGTAACTTGGGTACTTTCATGATATTTACTGCCCCCGTGGCTGAATGGTAGGTCCCGGGTTTGATTCCCGTGACAGGAGAAATATTTGCGTCGCTTACATTTATTTCTCTCGTGAGTTTGGGTGTAATTTGTCTATGTGTGTGTCCATGTCACCCACGATGTAGTGTTTCCCTAGTGCAGGGCTATGAATGTGTGCACGTTATTAAGTTATTATTTTCATGACATTATGACCATAGAGTTTTAATTTTAATTTCTATGTATTTGCTGTTTAATGACAATTTTTATTAGTCGAGATGCGTCTGATGACTACAGTCATAAAATACAGCGAGATCCACCAACAAGGTCGTCGGTAGAGTCTAAAAAACATCTCAAGCCGTTTTTCTACATACGACTTAAACCACATGTTTTTCTTTCTGTTAGTAAATATATATTGCTAGTAAACTTAGAAACTACTCACAAGTATTTGCCGCAGCAGGGATTTGAACCAACAATATTTCGAATGAGTAGCAACCGTTGTTCTAGTGAGCTATCACCGCTCGTAAAATAATCGTCATTTGATATTACAGATTATAGCTTTGATACAGAATTGTCGCCTAAATATTTAAAGCGTTGAGTATAATTTATAATGTACATTTTTTAATAGATACTCTTGCGTTGAAGTAACGAGTATTCGGATTGAAGTATACTACAATAGGTTGATGTCACGGTTATAATTACAAATGGTAATCGAAAATTAAAATTGCTAATGATGCCACGTAGACTTTTTCTTCTTCTTTAACCGACTACAAAGCAAGGACGAGGTTCTCATTTCGATTTTTTTTTGTATGTATTTATTGTATGTAACTGCGGAATCTGTGAACCGATTTTGATGATTATTTTTTTGGTGGCAAGAGGGTACCTCAGTAGTAGTCCCATTTAAATTTGAAGACAATATTTCACCTCTAAGGGTGGCAAACTAGGGGATGAATCCGGTTTCGCACACTTTCCGGTAACCAATTTCAATAAAACATGGCGAATGTCAGATGTAATTCCACGAATTTTGAGGTCGGTTTTTTAGTACTCTGTACTGAGCTTAGAATAATAACGCATAGAAACCTAGCCCGCTCACGCTAAGTGAGGCAAATTGAAGCGCGCCAAAAGGGCTTACACGAGCGGGCGGGCCTTCAGTCCTCAAGGTCAACTTGCACCGCGAACAGCTCCAGAATTTTAGCTAAAAATGACGAAATGTGCGGTAATGAGTGTAAAAATACGTCAGACAAACATAAAATAGATACTAACATCACATTCCACAAGGAAGTAACGCGTTTCAACTTGTATTTTTATATAAATATTCACTAAAACTGAAAATTAACCTACTATTAAAACTAACCTACATGAATTCGATTTTTGCCTCACTTGTGACAGTTCGTTTGATATGAAACTATCATTCTATGCGTTATTATTCTAAGGTACTGAGATTATTAAAATGTTAAGCTCCATCGATATCATCGATGATTCCGCCAACATTAACTTGTAAGGAAGACACGCATTTATACTCAGAATTTGATCGGGAATTTCGGTGATAGACTTCGAGAGGACAATCTACAACAACAGACAACACAAGCATAGACAAACTATTACAGAAACAAATTATTACTCTTAACAAGTTAAAATAGGACATATACAAAGTGGGAGTCAATGATATGTACTAGCGTGGGGGAGTGTATTAAAGTTAGGACAGACAGACCACATGACATTAACTATGACCATATTAATGATACCCTCTCTAAGGTAGTTTATTCGTTTAATGCTAACAATTTATTGCTTAATGCCAAGAAGACAAAATGTGTTAAATTTGAATTACCTAACGTAAAATCGACTAGTCCAAGCATAGAAATAAACGGAGAAAAGTTAGACCTTGTCAATAAAGCAGTCTTCTTGGGAATGATCTTAGATAGTAAACTTCAATGGTTTCCACGTATATCTTCCCTGGCCAGCAGATTAAGCTCCGCTGCTTACGCAATCCACAGAATACGTGAGCTTACCGATGTTCGTACTGCTAGGCTAGTTTACTTTAGTTACTTCCATAGTATAATGTCCTACGGGATTCTCATCTCAAGGAAGAGGATATCCATAATATTACCCTTAGAGCTAAGTCCAAACTCATGGTACCACGATTTCGTTTAACCAAGGTAAACGACTCTTTTATGGGGAACTGTATACGTTTTTACAATAAGATTCCGGAGCATATGTTAAGTTTATCATTTCCTAAGTTTAAAAACTACATTAAAAATATTTTGATCGAAAAGTCATATTACAAAATTGAATACTACGTGTTAGATACAGATGTATGGAAAGACGATACGGCTTCAGAATCCACACAAATTTGATTCAAAGTGTATTCCATAGTATTTAAATTTATTTGAAAAGAGCAATCCCTCGAGTTTCTTGCTCGTTCTTCTCAGGGAAGTCAGCGTAGTGAACGAGCAGTAGCTTAATGTAATGTAATGTAAATGTGACGTTTTCAAGTGTAAATTTATTTTACCTATGGAATAAATGATCTTTGACTTTAACTTTAGGAGGAATTTAATGTTATCAGTCCCGTAGGGTTAGGCCGCGTCAAAAAATGTAAGATAAGACAATCGTTATTTGAATTTAAATCTATAAAACAAATTATCGGTTACAAAAAAAAGAAAGGAAAAATCACTAGATTATGTATACTAAGTATTCAATATTTACTATTACTGGTGTATCTTGCAATAAAAGTTTTAACAAAGCAACGATTGTATGAAAAAAAGCCGTTTCACACGAAAGCGATTCAACTTTGAAATCTTTTCCCACCTTAATGTGTCTTGGGCAATATTACAAAGACACACGATCGGAGTTAGAAAGTTCTAGAACGAAGCGAATTGAGCGTGAAATGTAATGGAGCGGTTCGCGTCGGAGTTACCTTCATTGAAAATCGGAACGTTTCATTTCAATTTTCTCTACGTAAGGAATATTAGTAACAATTTTATATAGAATGAAACTGTGGTTCCATTTTTTTTACATTATTCGAATGACTATATTACACGTAGTAAGTGCAATGGCGACTCAGTGCATTCGGTCGAGTGCTTGATTCGGATGTACAAGTTGGCGTGTGCACGCAGTGTTGCAAACGTAGCGACTTTGTCACTAGACTAAGCGACATTTTAACATCAAAAGCAACATTTTATTTTTATTTAGCGACAAAAATGTTAGCGATATTTGGCGCTCATTTAATTAGGTTTCACGTTTCAAAAATTTCATATGATTTAGGGAATGAATGAATGAATGAATGAAAATCATTTAATTATCTAATTGATTTTGCCTTACTCAATATGGTTAAATAAATAAATAACGCACACACTCATAACCCCGCACTAGGAAAACCCTGTATCGCGGTTGCCATGAATACACACATAGAAAACCACATATTACCAAACTCACAAGAGAAATAAATGCCCAGGAATCGAACCCGGGACCTCTGCGTGGCAGACCAGCATGGTAATCGTTTGGCCACGGAGGCAGTTACGTGGTTTCTTACTTCAGGTACATTGATCTTTTATCTGTGCTAAGACCATAAAGTTCTTGCTAATTAAAAGAACCTTATAATTTGTTTCATAAGATACCTAAGAGTTGATTTCTCACATGGTGTGAAAAGACAGTATTAGCAACAATTATTTTAGCGACAATTAGGGACTTTTAAATCTTCTGTTTATTTTAGTCTAGTTGGCAACACTGCGTTCTGGACATATCGTACGGATTAGCATGTCCACAATGTCTACTCTAGCTTTCACCGTACCAAGTCGCTAAGAACGTCTAAAGGAGGACTCGCCCGTTTATTACTTAAAAATTACTTAGTAATGAACGAATGACATACCATGTGCATAATGCCACGGTGGATATGTTCTCGGATTCGCTAACCGATCTCCGCATAGTAATTCTTGGCTAGTAAAATGATAATATCTTGAAGACGTTGTAAACTGCTAATGTGACCAGGTTCACGGCAATAAAATAGAATACTCCGATCGATATAATTTATTTCATAAGTGAAGTCAAAAGAAAAAGGAATGCTGTAACAAGAAAAGGGTATAAACACAGGAACAACAATACAAAACACTCTCTATATAAGTATTAAAAACGTGAGACAGACTTACCCTGAAAGGGCCGAGTTATACAATATTACTAGGTTAGATTGGTATCAAAGTTGGCACATGATTTAGGTTAGGAAGTGGTAAAAGGATCAAAATTAGACAAGCAGCACTGCTCCCTTCATCGATTAAGCAGAGAGTGATGACGGAACGAAAACAAAGTGAGAATGATGGGCAACGGAATTAAAGAACGATTCAAAATTTGAAAACAAGTGGCCAGGAACCAGAAAACAGGTAATAAAAAAGCGGAATGACGATGAAAGGAGGTCGCATTGTCACAATCTTGTCTATATTTTTTTCTATTTCTATTTGTATTGTTTTTACGCCCTTTAGTGTTTTGTAATTATTATCCACTCAGTGCAAGATGTTTTTCATCTGTTACCAGTGTATCTTGTCAATATTATCTTGTCTAAGTAAATTGAACTTGTAATTAAGTAACAACTGTTGAAGCTAATACAGTTAAGAAAATACTAGTTAAAACGCAAAACATATATAAGCACTATCCACACCCTGTAACTCGACCTTGTGTCAGAGTTAGTCTGGCCACTGCACTCGTTATGTGCAATATTGTTATGTGGAAACTCGTTATGTAGATTCAATAGCGCTTTTATTCCAGTTTTATTCAAAGCTCTCCATGAGGCACAATAATCTTGAAACTGAAATCTATACTAAACCTAAAAAAATGAAACCCATTTATTTTTATTATACTAAGTGACGGGACGAACAAGTCGTGTGCCTGGTGGTAAGCGACACGCCTGTCCCTAACAATTGTAGTGCCACTCAGAGCTTTAATCTCATAAAGATCTGCGGGGCACTGCCACTGTGCCCGACAGCCTGAATCATAAGTTTACAAGTTCCACGTTCTGTAATTTCACCAGCACCCTTACCCTTCGAAACTGGAATGCAGGTCAAAATTATTAACATGGGCGTCCATGTTAATAATTTTGAAAAAGATACATGTTACACATGGTTTACTCTGTCGAAGTGCATGTGAGTGAATGTATAATATGCCTTCAATATTTGTATTTATTTATCTTTTATTTATTTATCTTAAAAGGGAGATCATCAGCTTAAAACTAACTTATATATTAATAGTAACAACTGAGAACCAATTACAGAACCTCACAAATGGAAACATAATATTAGAATGCACAATTTAACTAACCTATCGCTATAAACATAACTTAAGACGTAAACCATAAAACTACAATCGCAGTTGCAAGCCTTACTATGAGTCAAAGAAATGCCCATTTAGTGCTCTCCTCGCCGAAATCACATTTGTATTGAAAAGTTCTAGATGTCTAATATTTGGCCGGACACAATGAAACTATACTTATTTTGTACACGTCAGTCACTATGGTACCTTATCACAAACTCGAATTTATTTTTAAGTTAGATTTAAAAGAAAAAACATTTTCCTCTCAAAGTTACTTTCGAGGTTATGAAAATTCGAGCAAACGTTATTTCTGGAAAAGTTTCTATATAATCTGTGGTTTCCCAAATAAATGAATTATTATTATTATTTGATAAATTATCATTGACTTACAATTATATGGACGTCGGGTCCGCGCTAAAAAGTGTCCGCACTTGTAAGGCGCTAAAATCGTATACAGAGCGCCAAACTCTGCTTTAGTCTTCATTTGTTCGACTGACAGCGCGATATTGCGATGACATTACAATTTAAATTTCGAATAGGTTGATTTGGGACATTTTTTTCGTGGTTTTTGTATTAGACCAGTCGTCCATTTGTTTGTAAGTCAATGTAAATTATATATAAAATGTGTAAGGGAACTCTGTGAGAGCTAAAACAAAATCTCAATTTTTCATTTACTTCCATCATTGCTGCCACGATTATTGCTTGACATAAAAATCAAGTGAGAAATTTAGGAAGTAGGAATTACACTAAGTTAGTCAAAGAGGGATGCACGAAACAAGCCTCCCCGTACGGCGTATTCCTTTACTGTTTTTGTCTACAAGGTCAGGCGCAAACCTGGGCGACAATCGACAAGAGCCTTACGCCGGTTGGCAAAAATTTTCACCATGAATTCAAGCATTATAGTGTATGCCATCGATACTAATTTGAGAATCTTTTCTTTTCTAAATACATCCTGGAACTTCCCGAGAACTGGCGGGAATTTCCTAATTTGAGATCATGTAATTGAGTGGTTGTCTAGTCTATTATAGTTAGTTTCAGTTCTTAATAATCATTGTCAAAAAACCCGCAACAATAACATAATATTATGAAATGTCCACTCACAGAGAGCTCTCCAGTTAACACAACAAAGCATCGAGTGTAGAGAGCGCGAAGTAGAAAGTTGCTCTTGTTAGACGGATATTTGGCAAACTTTGGCGTTCCCCATTGTGGACGTGTCGACTCCTCTACATTGCCTTAGTCATAATAAGTCTTATGTATATGTTATTTACGTATATACGCTTTAAGACGTACAAAATAATTTAAATTCCAATTACTTTTTATGAATGCGTCTTAATATAATGCAGAATTACGCGGAGCCCGCCAACACAGACTTCACCATCACGTGAACATCGAGGGCATTCAGCTATTTGACCACTCAGGTATCATAAGAAAATTACAACGGACAAAACCATTTGAACTAGTGTAGTGTTAGTGTATGATTAAATTAAATAGTGCCAGTGACACTGAACAAAAAGATCACTTGATAAAAGATAAGAAAATTGCCAGTGGATTTTTTATTTTGTTATACAAGTGCTTGTACAAATTAAATTAAGAACTTAATCGATGTGACATAAGCCCTATGGGGTTTTACCACAGATCAAATAAATACTTCCGTGGGTTTTTCCGTACATCGTGTTATCGTTTCACAAGTCTTAAATAAAATAGTATTGTTGTGTTATTATGAGTTATTTTTCTACTACATTTTTTATCATAATTGCGACTTTTGTACTAGATTTTTTGTTTGTTTATTAGATTAAGCGAAATGTAAACTACTTATTAGTCTTGCACTTGATTGTACTGTATTTAAATTTGTTTATTAATGCCTCATAAATAAAAAAAATACTTTACATATCTTAAAATTCGGGTCTAAATCGCGTATATTTGTTTTTGGAGCACGTTCCATGATCACAGCTGACTGAGATAGTATCTATTAGTCATTAACCAATTATCTCTAATATTAATGCAAATCAATCTATTCTGAATTATAGTAAGAAAAATAACTAATTTAGTACCTTATTTTTCATGTACCAAAGAATATATTCCAATTTAAGCTAAACTAAACTAAACTCGATATGTATAAAATAAATTAAGTGTAATTTTTAAAATATTGCATTAATTATTATTATTGTTAAATTATGTATGTGTAATTTTATAGCTCTCCCTATTTAAACAAAAAAGTTATGGACTCGAGTAATTCGTTTGTAGTTAAACCACTTTCATGAAAAATTGTTATTTTGCAGATGTGGCCTTTTCTTTTTATAATACTAAGTGACGAGATGAGCAAGTTGCGTGACTGGTGGAAAGCGACACACCTGTCTCCAACAGTTGCAGTGCCCCTTAGAGCTTTAAATCGTAAAGATCTGAGGGGCACCGACACTGCGCCCGACACCCTGAGACATAAGTTGACAAGTCCCATGTAACTTCACCAGCACCCTTACCCTTTGAAACCGGAACGCTGTAATGCTCGCATCACTGCTTGGCGGTAGAAATAGGTAAGGTGGCAGTACTTCCCTGGACGAACTCTACTGCTATTAAAATGCGCCAAGGCTAAAGTATGCCTTTTTATGCCAAGGATGCGATATATTGATTTGATTCAGAAAACCTACAATTCCCATATTTATACGGAAGTCGACATGAGGCGTAAATACGATAACAAAAGTTTAGGAAATTCTGTCGTGGTATTGTTACGTAAACAACTCTGGTTCTAGTATCCATATATGTTAATAAAACATTTATATACATTCACAATGAAGACAATGGCGAACTTATCTTATCCAGTGGACCTTAGAAAAACAGAAATAGTTGGCTCCTGAGATGACAATGCTGTTTTATACAGGGTTATTTGCAAAATACTAACAACCGCGCAGTCCTATAATTATGACTGACATCATAAACAACAAGTTCTGTTCCACGACTTTTTACAAAACATAATAAATTTACTTCCCAAAATAAAACGTCTAAGTTTTTATTGTACTATCTGACAATTTTTAGAACTGTATTATTAATAAAAATAACTATGGTAGTGGATGCTTTCTTTTGCTATCGCACAGAGTTATCACTATTTAGAGTAACCAATTAAAAAAAATCTAATAAATTACTAAAAGTCGAATTAACAAAATTTTGTTAATTACTAAATTAACAAAAGTTGTTTGTTGTAGTTGTTTGTATTTGAACAATGTCATTTTTAAATCCAGTCTTTTAGTGCACTTCTAAGGCTCAATTTAAATTCTGCGGAATTATCTTACCTACAAATACAAAATGCTTTATTTCTCTCAGAAAGGTCTATAAGTAGTTACATTTCATGTATAATAACAAGTTCAGTTCCTCAGTGAGAGCTGGAGTCTGTACTAGGTTACAGACCTGTGTTACAGATCACCAGGCTAACTCCCTCTAGGTGTATAAAGAACGTAACATTATTAAAAAATATGTATGATTATGTTACAAAATAAAACGTAGCATATAACAAGAAAATAATGTATGTTCATGTGTAAGAGAGAGCGCGAGTGTGTGTGTGTGTGTGTGATTTAAACCTAATTCGGTACGATAAGTAGTTTTTCAGTCGACTCATAGTCGAGAGTGAATTGTGTGTAGTGAGCCAGTTAGTAATAACTTTCCTACATTCCGCTCCGCACAAAGAGTGAATATTAAGAACACTGTTAATCTTATTATCCAAATGTAGCCTCCCTGAAAATAAAAATGACGACGTGCAAAACTAGTGAAAACTGTTCTAGTTTATACGTTGCATAATTGACCATAAAGTTCATTATGCTATGTACATATTCGTTACAAAAATTCGCTCCCATTCCGTTCCACCGCAATATAAATTGAGCCTAAAGGCGCAAACTGGGAAAACTTTTCCACCAAACACATCATTCAAAGTAACATCATTGAAAGGTTCAACCTTCTTGCAGAATTTGAATAAATCGAATTCGAATAATTGTAGGGACTAAGAAGCGGTAGAACCATAGATATAGATGGGTAGAACGAAGGATAATTAGTACCCGCACGCAGGGGACACCTTTAACCTGACGGTATTAAAAGCGCTCAGGAAGCTAGTTAGGAGAAGGACGGAAAAGGATCTTATAAAGGAAACACAGGACGTGAGTGTTTCTGCAGAGACGAAATGGCAGCAACTCAGGTACAGACTAAAACTTGTCTATTATATGGAACAAAATATAAAAAAAGAAAGAAATAAACTTTTATACAGAAGAAATTAGTGATTAAAATTGTAAGCTAAAACGGATCCAACTCAGCTTATGTCACAGCTTGATTGCCGTAACGTTGGTATTCATATGTCTATTTGTATTTGCGTATAGATAGCACATGTAGTATTTACTTTGTTTGCCTATTCGAAAAATACAGCAAACACGAAATACGTGTTACCGCGCGCTGGTCCGTTTTCGACACACATCAAAGAAGTCAAATACGCAACTAAACCCTCCACACTATGCTTATATTTATTATTTTAACTCCTTATTTGGCTCGGAGGCGGCGATGCTGCTCGCCACTTGTCACGCCAGCGAGTCTCACGGGGCGAAAAGCTGGCGATGGAACGTCGCTTTGCTACACTGAATGCATGTGGAGGGATGGAAAATAAATTAGATGAAGTATGTATGATGATGGATGAAAGAAAACTGGATGTATATATTTGGCTCCTTGTGTAGAGGGTCTTATTGGGCAGTGTTTGCATGTTTGTCTGTCAATAAAATATTTTTCCAGGGACAACAAATACCCAATAACGAATACAAAGAGCCAAGTAAAGTGCCATCACCACTTAAATACTCCATTAAAAGCATCTACACCTACGAATATATAGTAACGCACTAAAGTGGTTATAACCAGTTAGAACTAGATATCATGTTTGCATATCCCGCCGTGAGCGTTTCAGAAACTGCATTATATCTTAGAAATTCAATAACCCCACTTTGAGGGGTTTAAAGTGTGTCACCGACCGGACTTCTCGTCTTGCAATATAATATTACATATTTCTTGGCACTATTGTGTACCGGGATTCGTGTGACAAAATTAAAATTTTCGTTTGAAAGTGGGGTTTAACAATTCCTAGCTGAGTCGTTTTATAAAAAATGATAATTGTTGGATTGTTGATAAGATAAACTCTTTGTAAAGAATGTGCATCACTTTTTCATTTGTTTATTCATTTATTGTACAGGACACACAATTCACACTTAACAAAAGGAAAATATAAACAAAAGGTTCTACTCATGTTTTTAAAGTTCCTTCCAGCAGACCTTTTTTATGTAATGTTAAGTGACGGGACGAACAAGTCGTGCCTGGTAGTGAGGTACACGCCTGTCCTTAACAGTTGTAGTGCCAGTCAGTGATTTAAACCGCAAAGATCTGGGGCACTGCGCTCGTCACCTTCAGATATAAGCTGACAAGTCACATGTGCCTGTAATTTCACCACCTACGTGCACAGTCAAATTATATAACATAGAAATAATATGATTATTTTAAAATTTTTATTGAATTGATATTCAATTATTTTTTGTGAAATTACTCCACTAGTTTATTATAATTATTAGTACAAAGATAGAACACTCAGAAAAAATTCCTTCGATCCGGCCGGATTCGAACCGACGTCTTCTAGCTTACCGTGCCAGACGCTAAACCAACTAAGCCACGGAACGAACCAGCGGACCTCATGAATTTTCCTATGTGCTTGCGTCGTGTCTTTGTATTTAGTTTTTCAACGACTTCTTAGTCGTAGCGCCATCTATGACAAATCTAGGAAAGATTTAATTTCACCCAGTTAGTACCTTTGCAGCTACCAGTCCTGACGAGAGATGTCGCTATTAGCTGTATTTGAAATATAATTTAACATAATATTATTAAATTATGAACATGTAAATACTTAGATAAATACATATTTAGTAATACAATAACTAAGTGTATGGAAAAATTTATATATGTATAATTATCTTTAAATCTCATCTGGAATGTTGAATATTTCACTTTCTATCTTTATTATATTTTTCAAAAAAGATTCAAATTTTGCTAAATATTACCTAGAGTCGAACGAGTCGAATATCTGACAATCTATCGTATCTAGAGAGGAAAATTCGCAAAAATTGCTCCACTATACGAAATAGTCAGATTAGTTTGTTCAAATGCTTTTTGTGTTCATTCCTACCTTTGGCAATAGCTTTAAGTACTTCTATCTTGTTATAATTATTAATACAAAGATGGAACACTCAGAAAAAACACTCAGAAAAAATTCCTTCGATCCGGTCGGATTCGAACCGACGTCTTCTTGCATACCGTGCCAGACGCTATACCAACTAGGCCACGGAACGAACCAACGGACCTCACGAATTTTTCTATGTGCTTGCGTCTACTTACTTCTATCTTCCTAAGAAAAATAAAAATAGTCATTGTACCGATCGTATCGGTATCCGGTATCGGTTTTGCAATCTTTCGAGTCCTCCCTTTGTCAGTTTTACAATAGACACAGCTTTGTTCAAAGCCCTGCTGGATGTATTAGTTATCGATTTAGGACACTAAATAAAGACGAAGGAAACTGTTTCTGTATTAGAGTATAATGTGTTTTGAGTTCTCAAGTTTTCGCAACACATTGCAAATATCTTTGTTTAAAGAATTGGGAATTTTGCCGTTATCGTGTATATAGGACAGTCAAGAGCACGTCAAGCTTGACACTTTGTACTTTGGACCGTTCTTATCGTAAGCAGCATAGAGTTGGATTTAAGTCTTAAGTGTCAAGCTTGACGTGCTCTAGATCCTGTCAGTTATGTACATGAGATACCTAACATCCTAACATGCTCAAACCGACCTTTTGGTTATGAGAGCCATCTTACGTATTGAACAAAGAAAAATTAAAACAATTACAACTTTCTTGTGTAAGCAATACAGTGGAGTGTTGCTTGAAGATGATGAACATATTTTTAAAAGCAATACAAAATTTCGTCACTGAACTTCCAAGTGAATTGATCGAGCGGCTTGTTGTATCGACTGCCAGTTACAATACCCGTAGTTCGATTCCAGGACCACAGTTTTGTTTTAAATATTTTTAACAGCATTGTTTCACTTTTTAATGTTAATGTTGTGAAATCACAATATTTGTTCACTAGAAATTGCCTAAGGTGGGTGGGTAGATATTATTAATAAAGCGTAGGGTGGGTATGGACAGATTAACAAATCACGAAATCGCTCTGCAGTTTCCATACGATCGTGTCTTCTGTGATTACGTATTGTTCCACGTTTCGTTCCTATTTGTCTATTCAGTTTTAATTACTTTCAAGGTTTTAGTGACTTTTAAAGTTTTCTTTCTTGTTTTAATATTACCGCACTTAACGAAATTATAGAAATTGGAAATTATTGTTCTGTATGAACAAGACTTAGACATTCCTTACACCTATCTAGACTTAAACAAAAAAAAATATTACATATTCATGGCTAAATGATATTTTATTTTTAATGTGACTCGAACCATGCTTGCCTCAATTTGCAAGGCAATCCAACCTTCTATGTTTCTTTTGTTTTCTATGTTTAACGTAACAATGATGTATCATATTGAATAGTTTGACATTGATAGTTTATTATTCTGTTGTATTAATTGATTGATTTCCTTGTGCACACGCCAGCACATCCTGCTACACATTGACGTATCTTGTTCCGTTGCAATGAAGGCGATTTTCGAACAAAAATGTGTAGTCTGATGTGCCGTTGTCCGTACATGTCCGATGATAGTGTTTTAATTTAAAAAAAGTCGGTTAAAACATGTGTTCTGTAGTAGAATGTCCCATCTTTCACACCGTGTTTGAAGCAAATAAAATTTCATTTAATTGCATTTAATATCATTTCAAATATAACTATTTTTCGATTCGAATGGAGTATATTTATCGAGTAATCGAGTATATTTGTTAAGCGTTATTAAAAAAAGCCAACGTTTTGGCCTCTTAACAGGTCTCATGACTTTTTTTTATAATACCAAGTGACTGGAGACAGGAATAAGTTGTGCGCCTAGTGACAAGCGACACGCCAGTCCATAATCAATTACAGTGTCACTCAAGAGCTATAAAGGTCAGAGGATCACTCCCCTGAGCTTGTCATTCTGGGACATAATTTGAAAAATCCCATTTACCTGTAATTTCACCAGCACCCTTACCCTTCCAAACCGGAACGCAGTAATGCTCATATTACTGCTTGGCGGCAGAAATAGGTAAACTGCAGGACTTTCCTGGACGAACTATTTCACAAGGTGCTGGTAAATGGTCACTTGCCGACTTGGTTATTATGGTGTAGAGCTG
Organism: Hyposmocoma kahamanoa; assembly: GCF_003589595.1. Classification (NCBI taxonomy): domain Eukaryota; kingdom Metazoa; phylum Arthropoda; class Insecta; order Lepidoptera; family Cosmopterigidae; genus Hyposmocoma; species Hyposmocoma kahamanoa. The sequence continues at coordinate 6,908,588 of NW_020653850.1, forward strand.
TGCCTCCCGTGACTCTTTGTGGTATTCCCCTGAAAGGTGTCACTCAATTCAAATATTTGGGTCACTGGGTCACGGATGACCTAAAAGATAATGTTGACATAGAAAGAGAGCGCAGAGCTCTGGCTGTCCGCTGTAATATGCTGGCTCGGAGGTTCGCACGCTGCTTAAACGAAGTCAAGATAACTCTATTCAAAGCTTTCTGCTAATCTTTCTACACTTGCAGCCTCTGGGTCTCATATGCGCAGCGGTCAGCCGGCGCACTGCGCGTACTATATGATAACGCATTTAGGATGCTGCGGGGTCTGCCACGGTTCTGCAGTGCTTCCGGTATGTTCGCGGAGAGGGCAACGGATGGTTTCCACGCGATCCTGCGCAAGCATACTGCGTCGCTGCTAAGCCGCCTGCGTAGATCATCTAACAGCATCCTGAACGTTTTTATTGACCGGTGGGATTCTCCGCTGCTACACCAGTGGATGTGCTTGCATGCGGACAAGCACATAGGTGGATAGTGGTGGAGGTTGAGACCCATGACTCTTATAAATAATATGCATTTTTAATTTAATGTATTATTTTATTTAATTTTCGTGACTCGTGTACTGTAATATTTCTATGCTGTAATATTTGGCGAAATAAAATATTTTGAATTTGAATTTGAATTATAAATGTTGCCAAATTGGTACAAAGTCAACAACGCCATCATAGGCCTAACAAGTTCTGAAATGTAATTGTTCATTCTTTTCGTGTGATTAACCTTTAGTGAAAATTAGCCTAGATTAATTTATAATTTTGATAATGACTGAATTCGCTTTTAAGCGTGAAACACACACACAGAGAGAGTGTATTTATATGGACAACAACACACAGAGCGCGGGCGAATTTTAATGAATTTTAATGAATTCACGAATCTTACTGAAACTACTAACGATGAAAAGAAGATTGAAGAAAAAAGTTCATAAAATATTTATATTTGGATGTGATTATGCAATCTGAAGTAATCAATAAAAACAAGTTTCTGAAAAGAATGTTTTTTTTTGTTTTGTTATCTTTTTGTTTACGATAGAAAATTATAAGCTATCTATAAATACATTTAAAAATGTTTTTATTTTGTAAAAGTTACAATTTCTTAATAAAACGTAATTTGTTGACGTAAAGTCTGGAATGAAGTCACAGAAAATATAAACGTCAAGTTTAAGTTCGGTTTTTGAGAAGTCCAATATGATTATTTTATTGGACAACTTTGACAAGATTGGCCAAGTCATGAAAACGAGCAGAGATGGTCGGTTACGCAATATCACTTACCTGCCCACATATCAACTGCCTAGAACCACTAATACGTACGGTATGAGGGCGGCTAACTACATGTTGCCTGACATACTAAATAAATTACCAGCAGAGCTTCATGAGGATATTTTTTCAAGTGTAAAAAAATGTAAACAAGCTGTAAAACGTTATTATTTCGGTGGATTTAAAGGGCAGAATTCATAACTTTATTTACTTATATTATATTATTTTTTTAGTTTAAATTATAATATTTTTGTCCTAGTATTTAGTTATTGCGACTCAATTCCTTTCGCATAAACCCATTAATGGGTTTTTGAAAGGAAAATCTAAATGTACATATGTGTTTAATTGTAAATTGAATAATAAATTTAAAAAAAAAGATTGTTCGATGTAGGAGTTGAATCGATAACGCGCGGCAATAAATGCTCAAATAAATCTTTCGTCTTGGTGATTTGCCTAAGTAGAGCGGAGGGATATTAATGAGCACATTTCTCGAATTTACGCCTTAGGAAAGCGATTCTGTAAATATACTTATCATCATATGCATATATAAACCACGCGAATCAGCATAACGTACGTATCTAAGTATAAATATTAACACGGCACTCATAAGTACATATAATTCTTTATCCAGATAGAATCCTTTGTCATATTTTTTCGCCTTGATCATTTTTTTTTCTTAGTGTTCATTTAAATTTTTGAACATTGATTTTTTTTCATGGTACCAAGTGACGGAACGAACTTGTCCTGCGTCTGGTGGCAAGCGACACTCCTGTCCATAGTTGCAGTGCAACTCAGAGTCTTAGACTGCAAAGGTTTGAGGGTCACTTGCGCTCGTCACTCTGAGACATTAGTTGACAAATCCTGTGATTTTACCAGTACCCTTATCCTTCAAAACCGGAACGCAATAATGCTTACATTACCGCTTAAGGTAACAAATATGTATGTCAATGTAGTATTGTACTCTGATGTTCATTTCAATTTTTGGAAATTGTTTTGTTAACGTATTAGATTGTAAGAGAGTACTCATCAGAAAAACAGTGCTCCACAGTATCTCATTGCTGTGCTAGCATAAGCTGAACCTCTGAACCTTGTTTCTAATTGGTTTTAATTTATTTCTCTGGGCTAAATTTAAGAAAATTTTGAAATTACGTATTATTACTGTGTTCCGGTTTTGAAGGGTAAGGGTTCTCGTGAAATTACAGGCACATGGGACGTGTCAACTTATGTTTCAGGGTGACGGGCGCAGCGGTAGTGCGCCTCATATCTTTGCGATTTAAAACTCTAAGTGGCACTGCAACTGTTATGAACGGGTGTGTAGCTTACCATTAGGCGCACGACTTGTTCGTTACTTCACTTGATATTATAAAAAAAAATATTATTAGAGTATATCTAATTTTCCACTGCGGGATGGGTAATTGCTATAATTATGGTATTGAATATACTTTCGTAGTATCGGAAATGTCTATAGGTAATATATAATCAATATAAGCTTGACCGCCTGATTGCCGGTGTGTATCAAAGAAATTAAAATAATATTTTGTAGGTATATCACCAGTACCTTAGCGAAATGCGAGATCGATTATCGTAAAATGTTCCTTTTTTGGTGACATCTGTGTCCTGCCTTATGCCAACTCAACTATTAGGTAGAACGTGGTTTGCATAAAATAAATAAAAAAGTACTACCATCGTCAAGCCCTCTGCCAAACGTGGCGTCGATTATAGTAAATCATACCTTTTTGGGGATGTGTACGTCCCGCCTATTCCAAGTAGACTGTTAGATTGAAGGAGGGGTAGAGATGAAACCATTAAACTTTTTTACAAAAGAAGATAATCTATTGTTCCGTCAATTTACAGACCGTATAAATGTTTCAACTTTTTGCGGATATGTATAAAGCGCTATTTGAGTTCAATTAACATTATTACGGCCTGTCCATAAAAAGAGACAAATTTAAATAATCTGTGAGTTGACGATCCCAGTGACGCACGTAGTTTTTATACACAAGCAGGCCACCTTTGTCGGTGGACAGATTTGATTTAACCCTTAAACGACACAGTGCGTAGATATGTATGTATTTGTGTTACATATATGTTGTGCAACACGCAATAATCTTTGGCATGAAAGGTCAGGAAATTAATGTGCTTTTTTCGCAGTGCTCGAGGAAGTAATACTTAAGTTGGGTTTAGGGTCAAAGTATTTATTTCTTGCGTGTTCAGCACATGTTGGTCAGTTTTTTTATGTCAGTAAATAGTTTATTTAAAAATATACAAAAAACTATTAATACTGTGATATTAATAAAAAGTATTAATACTGTGATTAGGTGTCATTACACAGATTAAATTGGGTCCCCACGGAATGGGGTCCAAAATGCGATAGTTCTAAACGTTGGGCAAAGAAACTAGCCCTTAGGTTGCCTTGTTATTTGTTCTATACAATAAAATTATAAATTAAAATGTATTAATTTGCCGATGAGTTCTTTTTTGTGTTTCCATCATTATTAATATAATTTTTCGTTACTCTAACCAGTACTTTACTTATACAGGGACGATACAAAAGTGCGAGAAATAACAAGTTAAGCGAAAATGTAATTCTGAATTTGCGAATAAAAATTTGGCTCCTCATACATAATCTCAACTTGAAAATTACCAAATTTGTTTGACATTCTGAGTACCATTACCCGCTAAAGTACGGTCGCACCTTTTTGTTATACACTGTATGTAGTTTTCACTTAGCCAAGCAACATGAAATAGTTGGGAAATCATTCGAATTAATAATGGAAGATTTTGAAATTGTAAAAAAAAAGACAAAGGTACTGTATATAACGAAAGAAGACATCACAGAAAGGTAACGTCGAAAGCGGTCAAACATATGACGATCATGTGTCTTTGTAGACAATTGGCCTCCAGTGACCAATGAATATCTCTTTTTAGGGTAATATTTGGAACTTTGTGAGAACTGTTACCGCTTTTTTTTAGAGTAAAACTTTAAGGAATTGTTATGCAAATGAATATAAAAATTTGAATCTAATGTAGTTGTGAATTATAAATAGGGATCTATATTAAGGGGAATCGATTCACAATCATAATTTTAATGCTTCCATTATTTATTAGTGTGTTTTTACTAAGTACAAATTGTATGAAAAAAAATCATTAAATTTGACTTACTTATGCTATTTCAATATTTCTTGTGGTACAATGAAATATCCTTACAAGAAATTGAGTCAATCAACATTAAAAAAAGTCAATATTATTTCTTTCTACGGATAACTCACGCTTGACCAAAAAAATGACATATATATGTCAAAATTAACATGCTCATTTTGCTGGTGAAAGTTTGAGGGTGCTGGTGAAATTACTGGCACATGGGACTTGCTAACTTATGTCTCAGGGTGACAGGTTCAGTGGCAGTGCCCCTCAGATCTTTGCAATTTAAAGCTCTGAGTGGCATTGCAACTGTTATGAACAGGCGTGTAACTTACCCTCAGGCTTGTTCGCTTGATATTATAAAAGTAAAAAAAAAATATAATAGATGACCTAAACCATTATTTTGGAAACTGCCTTTGATATCATCCTAACACACAGAACGTAACGTAAACGTAACGTAACGTAAGTTATATATTTACATAGATTCATGTAAATCCTTTTACTTCATTTAATTTTCAAATTTTCATGTTATATAACCGCCACTGCATGCCGTGATTTTTTTCACATAAGTTTGTGAAACTTTTTTGAAGCTCACCAGAATACTAAAACATGAACAAAAGCGACAATTAGTCGTTCGTGTTACATAGCAGCTTCCCATCAAAGCTCTTTCACTCGTAATTGAAATGGCTGTCGAACGACGTAAAGCGAAAAATACAAGTGTTAGGTATCCGAAAATTGGCATACATTGTCTGTCGAATTTTCTACGTGTTTTTTAATTGCTTTGTTTCAGCTGGTTGGGCACAGTTTTTGCATTGAAAGTGTTGGCAAAAAGAAACACACGCTTATGTGAGATTAAAAAAATTCTCCCTTTGGACTTCGCTTTGGACTTTCAGAGGTGCTCCTGATGTTGAAGCCTCAAAATATTCATTTACATATGAAATGGAGATTATCAGGACACGTTGCTAGGCGGGACGACGACCGATGGACAAAGGCGGTCAATGAGTGAAGTGACGAAACGAAATTCATGAATAACACTTCAATGTCATAGATTAATAAGCAACAGAGTATTCTGACTACGCAATACCAGAGTATATATAATATGAATAAAACAGTTACTATGGTTACCTTACATAAATTAAAAAAATATAAAACAAGACTAGATCTTTCTGCGAGGAAAGTAAATAACATAACATCAATAATTTCTACAACTCGACTGTATTTTTTTCTTTTACTTAATTTGTTTTGATTTTAGTAATATAATAAGTATATATATAATAAATAGTAAGCGGAAGGACGCTCGACAAAGAAAAATGAAATGTATTGTGCAACTAATAGCAACTTTGCTTTACGTTAATTCCCCAATTATGGACAAATATCATTGGTAAACGCTCAATATTATCTGTCTGTCTAGCTTTCCAATATGTATACACTGCCACGTCTGTCCACGGAACTACGGTACTGATACTCCTTGACAAAATTCAACAATGAAACAAAAATCTATCACTATTGATAGTGTTTTGTTTCGAATGTGAATGTTCTTGTCTATAGATTGAAGTCAGTGGTTGGTGAGTCTTATTACGTCACTCGAGGACTACATGCACCAGCATCTCAATTTATGTTATATAAGGTTCTTCTAAATGATATTGAAGGGGTTTCAGCTGCATCGTAGTAATTGGATGACACAGTTGCCACCTAAAGCTGTTAGGTAACAACTACGTTGAATAAATATTCTACCTTTTTGTACAAAACTATTGTATTTTTTCGCGTTTTGGAAGGAGTCACCTTAACCAAAGTTGTTATGTACTGAACATGCCCTGAAAAGGATGGCAGCGAATAAAGTAGGATTTGATTGAAGGTAAGTTCAGTAAGGTAAGTTCAGGAATCCAGTAAGCCTGGTGTTGAAGTTTGGTACGCCATTTATGGATTTTAGTTTAAATACACTGCCAATTAAGCTATACAGGGTGGAAAAAAAATCAATGTGGTTAACCACCTTACTTAAAGTAAACATTATTTTATTTTACCCTATTTTTTTTAATTTGTAACTAACTACTCTCGCATTTTTTTAAATCTTACCTAATCTGTGAATTTAAACAACTAAAAGTGCAAGATGGTTACCAATCAGTACTCCGAAATGATATTTTCCAGAAATAACGGTTGGTCGAAATTTCATTACTTCGAAAGTAATTTTGAAAGGAAAATGTTTTTTTCTTTTAAACCTAACTTAACCTAACCTTACCGAACCAAATCGTGTCTTTGCGATAAACATTCAACATATCCTGAAAGAACAACTGTTTCGTTATAATTCGGTTTTCGGTGTAATGAAAATTCGAACAAACGTTATTTCGGACAAAAAGAACTTCGACTTTGTGGTAGGTTACCGTGCAAGATATGTATATGACTTAAATGCAGGCCCTCGTTGAGAGAGGTACTTCAACCACAATTCACACTTCACAATCAACTTAAATCTTAGGGTGACAGGTGCAGTGACCGTGTCCCTCAGCTCTTTGCGATTTAAAGCTCTTAGTGGTACTGCTATAGAGAGGGGAGTCGTTTAACACTAGGCACACGACTTGTTCGTCCCGTAACATGGTACAATAAAACAAAAAAAATAAATTAAGACAGAGTTCTTCCGACTTATACTAACACTGCCTTTAAATTTCTATTATTTTGCGAAATAAACTCTATAAAAGTCGAAGTAAATTAATTTGCTACATCGCCTACCCAATAAAGGTTAAATCATGCAAATTAATTTTAATTATCCTCCCTTTGCATAACCCGTTGTAGGGCTAGCCCGACTGCGCGTGACTTACCCGAGAGCGACATGAAGCGCGAGATCCTCGCATAGAGAATTGCAATATCTCGCGCTTTATTTATTCATCTTAAAAGAAGGCCAACAGTTTAAATCTAACTTAAATAATAATAGTAACAACTGAGAGCCAAATACAGATTCTCATAAACAGAAATATAATATAAGGATGCACAATTTAACAAACCAATCCCATAAAACATAACTTACTACGTAAAATATAAAAATACAACCGCAGTGCAAGCATCACAACGAAGAAATGCCTACTCAGTGCTCTCCTCGCCAAAATCACACTCGTATTGAAAAGATCCAGATCTGGCCGGGGGTAGAACCAAAAGTGAATGTTTATCAAAAATTTACAAGGAGCTCTAAGTGATATTTGTGTTATTATTCCAGACAATCAATAGATCCTGATGATATTTTTATTATGTCGCTCTCGCCCATATCTCCTCCCTGTCGTGCTAGCCTTACTGTTGTGAAAAATCAGACATATTTGATTTTTTTTTAACAGATGGAGGTTTAATAATAACTGTCGTTTGTCAAAGGTAAATAGTTACAATGAAGTAAGTAAATATGTGACCCATGTGTAGAGAACAAAGGTTTGGTTGGGTAGACAATATTCACAAATATTATTTTGTGTATTTATGCCTTGATAAATAGGCATTCTCGTCTATGTACAAGATTATTATTAATTAACTCGAAACACCTGCGTTCCTATTAAGCACGGTATTTCTATCATTCACGATATTTCTATCATTAATCGATGTATTACGTATATTTATTACATTTAGTACCTAGTTCATCAAAATAGTTTAAAACATAAATTTTTATGGCGGAAATAAAATTACAAGTTATTAGAACACAAACTATATTGAAACGGGATTCTAAATTATCAAGACTTTTTTATGATACCAAGTAACGGGACGAACAAGTCGTGGGCCTGGTGGTAAGCGACACGCCTGTCCATAACAGTTGCAGTGCCATTTAGAGCTTTAAATCATAAAGACCTGAGGGACACCGCCACTACGCCCGTTACCCTGAGACACAAGTTGACAAGTTCCATGTGCCTGTAATTTTAACAGCACCCTTACCATTCAAAACCGAAACGCAGCAATGCTCACATTACGGCTTCGCAGCAGAAATAGGTATAGGTACTTCGCTGGAAAAATTCCATTACATCGAGCTCTACTGCTACTGAATTTATAAATTTTGAATTAAAAAACATTTATTTTATTTGATAATTATCAGATAATTTTCCAGTATTATGCATCCGATAATTATCCATGCTGATTTATGGTTTAATCCTTTAATTTTTGACTAAAAATAACAAACACTGAGAAAACGAAATAAAAGTAAAAATCTTCGGGAAAACGAGTTGGTTGGTGACTTTTTGAGATTAACATTTGACACATTTGGATACGTTTCGTATTCAAACACGTGACACGACATTGCTATCGGTGGTAAGGTAAATATCATGGTATATTTATCAAAATAATTATCGTATCATTGATAACTATCACTTTGAACCCTAATTTAACTAAGTACGATTTGTTATACACTGCCAGAGTCCACTTGATGCTATCATATTCTTGTAAAAACTGTATTTATACCACTGTTGCGATAAACGACATTCTGTTCTATATTTTATTACAAATAACTTGACTTACAAAAAGCCGGTCAAAAATTTTACTACTTTCAAATGTGAATCCATTGCTCGTTACAATTGCATGGTATGTAGACCAAAAACCATTTGTTATAATGGATATTTCGGGTTACTAAAAAAATATTTAGCTGTTAATATTCAAATTGATGTAGCAATTAATATTCAAATAGACCAAATAAAGAAGAATTATACAATCATACATGGTTTTGTGAACATTCGTATTTAATAAAATAACAATTTCAGCATAATGAACAAAGAGTTGGGTCGTTCGTTTGGTAGTTGGTAATTGCCGTGACTAAATTTGTATTTTACTTAAAAAAATATTTTAACATGAAAGTGAACTGATAGTGGAGAACATTCGAATTCAATGGTAACCATCATGCGGAATCCAGTTTTGAAATTCCTGTACTTAAGAGTTTTGCAGAAAATTATCTAAAATCATGAAAAATTGAAAGATTTTAAACTATATTCATCATAGCGCTTCGGGGGTGCACGAAAAGAGTCTCCCCGTGCGACGTACCACGTCTTTCCTTACGTCTGACGCATCCAGGGCAACAATTAGTGAGTACCCTACGTCGATTGGCAAATTCTTTCACCAGGACTGCAAGCATTATAGTATGTGCCTATGATACGATAAGGAGAACCATATCTTTTGGTTATCAAATTTATTAAAAAACACAAAAAATAAAAAGAAAAGCCTTAATGAGTACTAAGTTTGTGTTTAAAACATTTTTTAGCAAATCCAGCACAAAGCCTTACAAATTCCTTCTTATTTGTCTTACTAAATGCCCCAATTAGTTCAGACAAAACGCTAAGCAAAATCTGCAGTACAGTAGGACAAAAATTACGTTAATTTTATTATCCGTAATTTAAAATAATTGCGATTTTGTTACCCATTCGTTAATGCAGTCAGCGGAAAACCAAATTCGAATAGTAATTACATTAGAACGCAAACATTCAAATGTTTATTTGGAGGTATTTATTTGAACATTGTTTAATTCGCCTGTCGTGAACGTGACAACAAAACAAATCGGTATCGATACTATCTGCCTGTTTTGCATAATACGCAAAATTGGCATTCGCAATTGTTTGTTAGGGAAATAATTTTGTTTGAGTATTTAGGTCAGGTAAAGTAAACAAGGTACTTGGCATGTTCAGCCAGTATGCTGTCTAGGCTGACAATAAATAAATTAACTATATATATGTTAGTAGTTCGTCGTCGTGGTTTTTTATGTGGGGCAGATCACGGCAGCGGGCCGTGACACCTTGTGGCAAAGATGGACAAAAGACCTAGACTGCGTTGACCGACACAGTCTCTGTCGTACAGGCAGGTACAGGTCTTTATCGGGCATGGACGCTTCGGTGTGTACTTGCATCGCGGGGCAGGTCGCGAAGCGACTCCCGTCTGGTTTGCCACGTCACATCCTGGCAGAGTACACGGCTGAGCGGCAAACCTAGTCAGGGTTTTGGCCATAGCGGGAGGAGTATCTCGCTGCTAATCATCGTGGGATCGATATTCGGTAGCGCCGGTACTGGAAGGCAATGGTCCCCTACGAGAGTGTAGCACCGTACAAGGAGTCCTCGGGGCGGCACAGAGAGGACGTCCTCGTTGACCCGCTCCGAAGACAAGGACCGGGGAGACCAAGGAGGCAGTAGCCTCGTTTGACTCCCTGGTCGTTCTTATCCTCGCTCACCTCTACGGCGATAGAGGTAACGGCTAGCTTTAAGATTTTTTGTACCACATAAAGTAATTACATTTATTATTATTATTATATTATTATAAAGCAACAAATGATGTGATTATGATTATGATTATCTGTGGTCTACCGCCCACTGATCCCTATCTATCGACCCGAGAGATAGGTTTTTCCGGAGAGACTACGGGCTCGACGGCAAGACCAGGGTACAGCGGGTGTCCAGGCCAAGCCCTCCGCCGGTGATACGCCTTTGCGGGCGTCTTGGGAATTGACTTGGGAATGGACTCGCTGGGGTTTGTGGTTAGCTGCAGAGATGGACATGTTTGTCTGCCCAGGTTGCATGTGTCCGGGGCGTCTGTCTCGTGAGCAATTAGCGCGTCTTAATAGCTGTCTAGTTGAGGGCCTGTATGAGGGCCGGGCAGTGAGCGTGACCTACAGCTCTGCCACCAATGAGAAGATTTGGTAGTCGACTCAGAGTCGACGGCTTAGCAACTGCTAGTTGTGCAATGCGCAACGGGAAGTGAGCGTGCCTACAGCTCCGGTACCTATCTGAAAAATAGGGAGGGTACTGTACGTGCACCCGGGGTGGCTCACCCGAGGGAATAGCCTCTCGAAGAACCGGATGAAGTCAAGTGACAGAGGTCTGTGAGAACCTTGTACACTGACTGATCTGCAGTCAGAACCTGAAATTGTAAGGTTCCTGTGCGCACATAGGTAACAGTGCCTTTCCTGCATACCATAAATAAGGAGATAAGGAGGGGTACTATAAACAAAACTTATGTAGAATGATATGGGACTGGTCTACCGCCCACGTAAAGCTCGCTGCTCCACCGGGCCGAGTGACATGCACAACATATATTCTAGCGTAAAAAAGCAAAAAAACCTAATGTTAACAAAGCAATTTAATTTTGTAACAAGATTTATGTTTTGGATACTTCTAAGTGAATGGTGCCAGTAGGCGACAGCGTTTATCTTGAATTTAAATCTATAACATAACTTATGTAAATGAGGAATAATTTGAGTGGAACCCGTAGAAAAATATAAATAGAACGTAATTTATTTTTCACCTACTTTTCCATATTCACGAGGGTGGTGATTTTCAACTGCTATAAGAGTAGAATTATAGAGTTGCTTTTGAAACAGGTTTTTGTAACATGACGGTCATGCCATAGTATTATAAAAAGTATAAAGGTTGCATAATTGCAGCTTGCAGCTTTTCGCATCGAGAATAAAACTAAAAATAAAGTTTTAATTATGGAAACTGTCGACATTAAGAATATCGTGTGTGACTGCTGAATCACGAAGCGTAATGTTGTTACTAAAATATGTAATTTGTTACAATGTTTTATTTTTTATTCTTCTTTTATCAATAATTATCGCGCATTTGAGTATAAAAATACTTGTACGGTAATTAATGTACCATACCTTACTTGCCATCTATGACATTGATATATTTATTAAAAGAAGAATTTTATTTAAATTAGTGAAGAGAGAAATCTTTCAAAGACAATAGAGAACAGAAATATGAAAATGCTTGGACGTTTGTTTTGCAATGACGTCTTTGTGAGAGTTAGGTGTAATTGAGGGAAAGAAAGGGAAAAGAAATAGAGGAAGATCAAGAATGGAGTATGACGAACAAAGAAGAACGTCAAAGTGAGTAGCGATAAAGAAGTCAAGGAGGGCCCCCTCCTGATCTGTTTTTGCTTTTTATTTGTTTTTTGTTTATGCTATCTAGTGACGGGACGAACAAGTCGTGAGTCTGATGGTAAACTTCACGCCTGTCAATAACAGTTTTAGTGCCACTCAGAGCTTTAAATCGCAAAGATCTGAAGGGCACTGCCACTGCGCTCGTCACCTTGAGACATCAGTTGACAAGTCCCATTGTGCCTGTAATTTCACCAGCACCCTTCAAAACTGGAACACAGTAATGCTGACATTACTGCTTAACGGCAGAAATAGGACGAACTCTATCACAAGGAGCTCTACTGCTACAATCGGAGGCTACACCGATAAGAGCTTGGCTCTTAAATAAGATGATGATGACTTTGGCACTTACTTATATAGAATACAGTCCTTCATTACTGAACCTATTCTATATACACTCTACAATACACTCGTTAGACTTAAGGCGTGTAGGTAATACGAAACCAAACTACTGCAGCAAAGTACTAGTACGTGAAACATAATAACTTCTTATACATTTTTGGGATACTGAAACTTATGAATATTTATGTAATTTTAAGTCGTGAGGGTGTTTATAATTTAATCGCAGCCGGGCGTTATTATTTGTGGAAGAAGTTTGCGTCGGGGCGCGAGTGGCAAATTACCAGGGTGGGTTTTGCTCATTTGTGACTATTGCGAAGTACAATTTGTCTTATAGGTACTGTAAGGGTCGTAGCCGTGTGTTAGCGTAGCAAGAGGCACTTTTCAATAAGAAACGAGGAAAATAATCATAAATACAACTTCACTTCGTGCGTACGGTTATAAAATTGGTCTAGAACAACCGCGATGTTTATTTTACCACAATGCTCTAATATTTTTATACAATTCTAAATACAAACCTATATTTAGACAGTTCCAAATATAAAGTATGCTGCCTGTTACATCCCTACCTATGCATTGACTTACAATTATATGGACGTCGGGTCCGCGCTAAAAAGTGTCCGAACTTATAGGGCGTTAAAATCGTATACAGAGCGTCATTCACGCTTTAGTCTTCGTTTGTTCGACTGACAGCGATGCAAGCAAAATTAGACAGTACTGCGATGACATTACAATTTAAATTCAACGTTTTAGCTTTTTCATATTCCTTTACATGTCACTACGTTTAAATAGGTTGACTTGGGACATTTTTTCCGTGGTTTTTGTATTAGACCCGTCGTCCATTTATTTGTAAGTCAATGTACCTATGATAGGAAAATTCACATAGGTGATCAGCCTTTACTATAGGCTAGCCACAGACTGCTCGGAAGCTGTTA
>NW_020653850.1:6927156-6959380 GCF_003589595.1 Hyposmocoma kahamanoa
TTTGCATCGATGCAATCGTCTATAAATCGCAAGTGTAGCGATGCAATCGCGCGTTTGTATCGATGCAGTCGCGCGTTTGCATCGCTGCTAAAATTCGCCGTGTGTCCAATCTTACTCGCACACGTTGGAAGGCTGATAGATAACTTCGTTATAATTGACAAGAAGAAAATCGATAATTCCCAAACATAAATATCTAATAAAAGCAAAGTTACAATGCCATGTCAATTGAAACCTTATTCAAAGTGAAATTGAATACGTTTATGCTAAACAGTTCTATAATTTATTCTGAATGCTGTAGTTAAATAGCAAGAAACAAGAGTCTGTCTGTTTTCATTAATAAACGTCAAGATGTGAAGAGTGCTTCGAGTAGAATCTTTACATTGAGTGGACATGGAATTTTGTAATGAAAATGTTGACGTAGCTTATGAATTTGTTGTATTACGGTATTGTACATTTTACGTCTTTTACGGTTGTATTTTACGTCTAAATTTAATATGTTAACAACACCTATGTATATTGAGTAACAACTATGCTTAATCTCTTAAAATCATTACACGTAGAGTTCGGCTTATGTAAATATCACATAAGCCGAATTTATATTTTATTTACTGGAACATCTTTTAGTAGCAATAGAGCTCTTTGTGAAGACGTTTGCTCAGGGAATCATTACCACCTTACCTATTTATGCAACCAAGCAGTAATGTGAGCATTATTGCTTGGTGGCATAAATATCTGGTTTTAAAGGGTTAGTGTACTGGTGAATTTACAGGCACATGGGACTTGTCAACTTATGCCTCAGGGTGACGGGCGCAGTGGCAGTGCCCTTCAGATCTTTATGATCTTTTGAGCTTTTGCTCTAAGTGGCACTGTGTAACACATTTTTTTTGGTAGATCTCTTAAATACCAAAACAAAAAACAAAATTTATCTTCTCTCCTTGGTAATTTCACCATTCTTGTACAACATGTCACTTTGACATTATAGTTTAAAAATATTTAGTAAATTAGTTGAAACTTAAGTGTTGGTGTAAACTATTCCTTAAACCATTCACATATGTAGTACCTGTTGGTGAACGATTTTTCTATAAAATCAATAGCGTGAATGGGTACCCTGTAGTTTGACATATTTTTGAAAACACCAACCCTGGCTAATTTTTCTTGTTTGGTATCACAGAAAACTAGTGCTGCGTACCAATTAACTCGATTTTACTTTTGTAGTCGAGTCTCATGTAAATTATAGCTTTTCTTTAATATTTCCATGTCGAACGCCGCCATTTAGGTTGCCAAGTACTTCCTGTAAGGTAATGACTGACTGGAGCAACTGCTATGGACAGGCATGTCGCTTACCACCAAGCCTACGACTTGTTCATTCCGTCACTTGATATCATAAAAAAAAGAAATTCTACTTATCGTAAAAAAAATGCAATTGATTTTTAATTCGATTAAAAGCCTTCTTAAAACTTCAGTACCGTAAACACCCGTAAAACTTCATTATTATTATACGTAAACAACATCACAACAACCTTCTTTCGTCTAGATTGAAAAAGAAAACGTATTGAATGTTCATTTATTTGTGTAAGTCGTAATTTCGTTTAGCAATATAAAAACAACATTCTCTTTTACCAATGCGTCTCTGTGTACAATTTCTGTATTGTTCTTTAAGTCTGCAATTTAGCATACTATAATATTTCTAACTAATTGCTCGCTCGAAACATTAATCAAGGTTTACTATGCGCTGGAAATTTGTTCCTTGTTTTCGTAGCTTTGTATTTTAGAGAAGAAATCATAGAACATACAGAAAAAAAGGGCATGGTTTTTTAAAACGACGTAGACCGTAGTCACTGGACCTGCGTGGCAATTGCAAAATAGCAATTGCAAAGATGTCAGACAGCAAATACGATGTAGTCGATAAAACAACATTACATCAGCATCATAATTGTTAACCGCGATAAAGCTAGCGTGTAATTATTATACACATAATTCAAGTGACAACAGCACGATGCAGTACAACGGCTGGATGCCAATTGCACACAATTTTTTTTATAGCCGTTCATAAGTTGGATGCAGTATCATCGACCACTTTGAATTGTTTTGCATTTGCAATGCAGTTCGCAAGACGACGTTCTTAGGCTCAATTGATATTGTCGCGGAAATGTATGAAAGCGAATTTTGTAACGAAATTGCACATTGCATAATTAACTTTATGTCGAGTGGTCTAAGAGTTTGCAGTGCAGTTAGGTACACCGTGTCTCTCTAGGACGAAAAATCTAATTACAGATTGCCTGTTAAAAAAAAATACACGCTAAATACGATTAAAGTGAGTTGCAAACAAATTTCACTGTTGGCTGCAAAAAAATATACGATCCGTTCACAACAAACTAGGATTTCAAGACAATTCAAAGTTTCTTCTAAACAACTTAAGCAAACAAGACGAAAACAAAAGACAAACGGAAACTGACTTGAAGGTCGGAACTTTGTTTATTAGGAGTGAGAGTGACAAACAAGGCTGGCCAGCTGAATGACGAAACCTGTTTTTGTGGCACGAGCTACCAAGCACAATGGCCTTTTAAAACCCTCTGAATGACACCTTCATTATAAACGCTGACGTTTCGCGAATCGAATCAATTTCAAAACGAACCCTGACCATTGACCGTATCCTTTCAATATCCATACTACCTCGCTAACATTACAGACAAAGTTACACTGGTCGTGGAGGTACGGGTTCAATTTACGTTTGAAAAGTACTTACTGAATTGTTTTGAGTACTCTAGACTGTTATGAGAGGCGCCTAAGAGTTTCTCCTCACACTTAATAATACGTCAAAGTTATTACAGGGTGATGTATCGAAGTTGTTAGCAAAAATATGGAAGTTACTGACTGGGGACTGTTTTATTTTTTCTTTTACTTTTAAGGGAATCTTACAAGACTTACTTTTTCATTCCACGTTAAACGATGCAATTGAAAATTTATACGGCATTATTATTTTATTTTCTTTGTTGACCAAAAGGGAAACAGGTAAAGATGGGTTATTTATCAGTCGTCCAAAATGACATTCTCCAGAAATAACGTTTGGTCGAAATTTCATTACCTCGAAAGTAATTTTGAGAGGAAAATGTTGTTTCTTTTAAACCTAACTTAACCAACCTAACCGAACCTAATCGTGTCTTTGCGATAAACATTCAACATATCCTGAAAGAACAACTGTTTCGTTATAAATCGGTTTTCGGTGTAATGAAAATTCGTACAAACGTTATTTCGAACAAAAAAATTTCGAGTTTGTGATAGGTTACCGTAAACATGTTATAAGTATTAATACAAAGATCGAACGCAAAGAAAAAATCCTTCGAACGGCTGGACTCGAACCAGGACCTCGCCATACCTGGGGCATCGCTCACTCAAATGAGCTACGAAATGTGTCAGCGGACCTTACGATTTTCTTTATATGCTTGTTGCAGACCTTTGATTTTCACGACTTTTACATTTATTATACTTTTATATTTATAATAAAAACGCACACACTCAACATAGCTCCGCACTAGGGAAACCCTGTGTCACGGGTGCTATGGACACACACATAGACAACCACAAATTACACCCAAACTCACGAGAGTAATAAATGTAGGCCATACAAAGATTTCTCCTGTGCCGGGAATCGAACCTGGGATCTCTGCGTAGCAGTCCGGTATGGTAACCGTTCGGCCACGGAAGCAGTTAAATGAAAGTATGTAAGTATGAAAGTTTTTCAGCAGTCACGACATCGTGATATACAATTTTACTTCTTTCTATTTTTAACAACTTTATATAAAAATGTGTCACATTTTGAGGGCCTCATTACACGACAGGTGTGTTTCATAGTATCATCATTGTCACCATCAACCCATTTATACGTCCGATTGCTAGGCACGGGCCCTCTCAGGCGAGGGTTTTAGAGTAATTCGGTTTGGAAGAGTAAGGGTGCTGGTGAAATTACAGGCACATGGGACTTGTCAACTTATGTCTCAGGGTGACGGGCGCAGTGGCAGTGCCCTCAGGCCTTAGTGATTTAAAGCTCTGAGTGGCACTGCAACTGTTATGGTCAGGCGTGTCGCTTACCACAAGGTCCACAACTTATTCGTTCAGTCACTTGGTATTATAAAAAAGGGTTTAGCCATAGTACGCCACACTGGCGCAGTGCGGGTTGGGTTAGGTTAGTTTCATACGTTTTCTAAGGATTGTGAACCTTTTTCGACGTGAAAGCTTCATCACGCTGTTTTCCTTCACCGAAAAGCTCATGGTGAATTTAAAATTATATTATGCACATAAATTCCGAGCCACTCAGAGGTGCGATGCCGGGTTCGAACTTACGGCCTCTGCTTAAGAGGCGGCAGGTCAAATCATGGTGAAATCATTTGCCTACCACGGCTTTTTTTGCTTGAATGTTCAAACTAAAATTATAATTCAAACGTGTTCTCTTTTAAGTTTATATGCATCTTTTATTAACAATTTTAGGTAGATAGATACGTTTCTTCTTTTGAATTTAGTAACGTTTCTCCATTACGCCTAAAATCTGTTTGATTTTATTACGCAAATATAACGTCTCACGTTTATTTTGAAGCTGTATAAATAAAGAAATTGTTAGATATTTCAATACAAATACTCAAATATTCAAAAGGAGAATCAGAAGTATCAGAATAACTACGCAGTAGACGCATTAATTCGCTTTTCGATGGCTAAATAAATCGATAGCCGCGTTGTGATGTCGCACTTTTGAAAAACCCTTATGACTCGTTCAACTACGCGTAATAAGAAACTAGATAACGAAATGTCGTAAAATACTGAGTTTAGATAAAAGAACACTTCGAGAACAATTGAGCACTTACTAGTGATTTGTTTCAGAGCCGTTACCGCCGACTTGATAGTATTAAATGTGCGACGACGTAAGTTCTTCGTTGCTGAGAAATTCTCCATATCGATATTCATCGACATCTTCACTAGTCTAAAATTTCTTGACTGTAATAAAATCTATGTCCAGTCATTTGATAGACAAAAGCCAATTAATCACAATAAAACGACGAGAAAAAAAAGTTGATACTTTCGAATTTTTGGAACCACTACAACAAAAGGCAATAAAATTTAAAAAAGAGCGCGTAACTTTTTTTTTAATTCCGAACCCTTGTTATAAATACGAGTGACGTGCATTAAATATTAGTTACAAGATTAAGTACTAAGCGTGTTGCGTAATCTTATAAGAGTGCGAAAGTAGTGTATGAAGGAACAATTTTGCAAGCGCTGCAGTCAATTCCCGCACCTTTTGTTCACGAAGCTGAGAACAAACTGCGCGTAAAATCGTAAATGCATATCAGTAACAGTCCGCTCACGTTCAGAAAGCAGAAATATTCGAATAGCGCTGAAGATGTTTTCGATAGTTATTTGAAAGATCGTAAATTTAAATTAAAAATGGAATGTGAAATTGATTCTCGAAGTTACGACAGAAGTGCGGTTTTATTATGTGAGTTTCTGTTCATATAGTATGCGAAGATGCATGGCATGCATTGCTGCAGGTCGTAAAATTTTATGACATGGTTAGAAACTTGGTAGGTACCTATAAAATTCAGTAGGCACTAATGAATCGTTACGTAAGTTAGGTTTTTTTTTTGGTTATCGACTCTGCATAAATATACACTATCGATAAATAAAAAAAAACTTTTTTGCTTTACCTTTATCAACTTAAATATTTCTATAGCGATATTTAATTAAGCGTATTTCATCACAGTCAGATAAAAAGTTGTAGATAGTTTTTAATTTTTTTTATATTACTTTTTTTTATTTTTTTAAAAATTATGTTTTCTAATTAACAGATTCAGGTATTACTTCATTGATTACTTTGTGAAAATCCATGATTAATAAAAATGGAAAAAACTGTAGTACTACTTTTCGGTTCGTGGGGTAGTAACGTAATTTACTTCTATTTTTATTGATTATACGATCTATCCGATTCGAAATTCACAGATAATAAAGACGGTAAAAAGTAGCGATACTTACGTTGAAAGTTAGATGTAATTAATAGCAAACTTTATGAATAATATTAGAAATTCCATCACAAGTAAATCGTGTGAAAAAGATGAACTAGATTTAACTGCACGTGTGTGATAATTTTAAACAACCGCCAAACCCCACAAATAAACCTAACAAAAGCAGTAGCATAACAAGACTCTATTAACATAAATATGTGCCTGGTAATTTAAATATCTACGCCTGCCGTGATAACTGACGAGCTACGAACACTGACCGTACGTACGAGCGGTAAACAGGTGCTATTCTTGATCTCAGGTTCATTAACAGATCATGCACTGTATATTGTTTATCTTCAGTAGGTACACTCAAGGATGCCATAGACAAAGGGAGCTAAAGTCTTCTCAGCTAAAAATGTAATGTAATTTTATTTGTAATATTTATTGTAATGAATATTAATAATGTTTTATTATGTATAAGTAATATAATACATATAATGTAGGTATGTCGAGAGGTAAGTCCCCGGGACTCGACGGTCTGAGTATTGAGCATTTCCAGCACGCGGGAGCCATTTGCTGAGGCCACTGGCACTTTTGTTTGGTATGTGTATGAGACATACGTATCTGCCTGCAAATATGCGTACAGTGGTGGTTCCACTTGTGAAAAATAAAATGGGGATGTGTTTGATTTAGGTAAGTATAGGCCAATATCGTTAGCCACCATAACAGCTAAAATACTGGACTGCTTGCTTGATCGCATTTTAATTAAACACCTAGACCTACATGACGCACAGTTCGGGTTCAGGCCTGGACTATCCACAGAGAGCGCGGTATTTTGCCTCAAGCATACAGTTCAGTATTAAACAAAAAGAAGGATACCCGTGTATGCGTGTTTCATTTCATTTAATTTCATTTCATTTATTTATTGCATCATATGTACATAGCTACAGATCTTACATTGAGCATACTTAAGATAACATATGGACCCTGCAGGGCATCGCAACATTCAATATATACACTCGTGTATACATGTATATACACTCATATATATATATATATATATATATATATATATATATATATACATGTGTACATATATACAAATATTATTTATCGGAAATACAGCATGTTTGTTTACAACGTGTTTCCTCGAACTCTCAAAGACCTTGTCTCATATGACGTGCTATGACAGAAGCTGTGCTGTGAGACGGATCTCCCGGATGAAGTCACTGGGTTGTTCTGCTACTGGTACGAAAATCAGACTAACAGTGTTAGATGGGCGGGAGTGTATTCAAAAGATTTCAGGTTAAAATGTGGGGTGAGACAAGGGGGGGTTACATCGCCGAAGCTTTTCAACCTGTATATTAATGCATCGATCGTGGAACTCAGCAGCGCCAAACTGGGATGCTCTATTGATGGCACTTTCATTAATGATATCAGTTACGCTGATGATATGGTGCTGTTGACTCCTGCGATCAGTGCACTTGGTAAGCTGCTCAGGATATGTGAGACATATGCGGAAGCCCATGGACTCAGGTTCCGTTTGAACTGTGCTGCCGGTGTTTCTCTATGGTAGTGAGATAAGTCGTATCTCTCAATTTAAGTACCTGGGTCACTGGGTAACCGATAACTTGCATGATAGTGCCGACATGGAGAGGGAAAGAAGGACCCTGTCTGTTAGATGTAATATGCTCGCCCGCAGGTTTGCTCGTTGCACCAAAGTTGTAAAGATCTCATTACTTAAAGCATATTAAAGCATATTGCCAAAATTTTTACACAAGCAGCCTGTGGGTGAAGTATACGCAGAGAACCCTGAGTAAATTAAGGGTGCAATATAACAACGCTTTTAGGATGCTAATGGGGCTGCCGCGACACTGTAGTGCATGTTCATGGAGGCGCACACAGATGGCTTTCATGCCATTATGCGCAAGAAGGCTGCCCCACTCATGATGCGTGTGCGCGGCAGCGCTAACAGCGTCCTAGCCGTTGTTGCCAATAGGCTGGACTGCCCCTACCAACTACATTGGGTGCAACTACACGTGAGTAGGGTAGTGGTCTAGACGTGGCATTTCACTAGAATTAAGTAATTTTGTATTGTACGTAAACCATAGCACGTAAGAAAAATTTACTGTATTACTAACATTATTATGGATCATGGTCCGAAATAAATAATTATATTCTATTCTATTAACATGACATTACTTTTTGTTTTTTGCACATTGCAAATTTGCAAAAAACGCAAAATTGCATAGATGCAATCGCGCGATTGTATCGATGCAATTGCGCGTTTGTATCGATGCAATTGCGCGTTTACATCGATGCAATCGCCTATAAATCGCAAGTGTTGCAATGCAATCGCGCGTTTCACGAACGCGCGTTTGCATCGCTGCTATAGGTCTGGTATATGCTGCTAAAGGTCGCCGTGTGTAACTCTTAAATTCTGTGAATGTAGCTGGTAGTCCTTTGGTCTATGAAGGCTTTAACAAGACGAATTAAAAAGTCCTTTGAGCGAGAATTTTCGTCTGTAGTCCTCGGGGGTACAAGGTTTCCATGGCAAAAAACAATGCGACTTAAATCGCTCAATTAATTAAAAACTGCTACACTTTTGTAAGACAGACTTCCTTTAAATTTTTATTTCATGATAACAAGTGACGGGTACAACAAGACGTGCACCGGGTGGTAAGCGATACGCATGTCCATAGCATTGACACTCAGAGCTTTAAGTAAGTAATTCCTTTAAAAATTTGCGGCAGAAATAGGTAAGGTGGCAGTACTTCCCTGGACGAACTCTTTCACAAGGAGCTCTACTGCTACTAAAATATCGTTATTTAAAAATATTACGGGCAGAAACTATTTACAAGATCTAAACACTGATGCGCTGTATTGAGTATTATAATTTTGTTCAGAATAATAGAGGAATTGCCATTGTGAGCTTTACGTTAAATTTCACACTATGGTTAAACGTAAGTGTGCAGTAAAATATGTTTTGGTACATCGATGTTGATACATCATGTACATGTTTACATCATACATGTTGATAATGTGTGAAAGATAAAACTAATTTAAAATATTGAAACTTAAACCGCTGTTGTTTTTATTGAATAATTGTTATGTTTTTTTATAAATTGTTAATACAAAGATCGAGCACATACAACGCATACAAACAATAATAACGCACACACTCAACATAACCACGCACTAGTGTCGCGGGTGCCATGGACACACAAATAAGACCAACCCCAAATTACATCCAAACTCACGAGAGAAATAAATGCAGGCCGTACAAATATTTCTTCCGGCCCGGGAATCGAACCTGGGACCTCTGCGTGGCAGTCCGGCAAGGTTCGTTCGGCTACGGAGGCAGACAAAAAAAAAACGCGATCCTGCGTCTATATGCCAAACGCGGTGGTTTTTTGTTATGACATCCTGTGACGAGACTAACAACTCGTGCCTGATGGTAAAGTACACGCCTGTTCATAGCTGTTGTAGTGCCACTAAGTGCTTTAATGACTCAGAGTTTTTTCGAGTCCTGGGAGATTGACGGAATGTTTAGTGTGTTCGATCTTTGTATTAATAATTACAACTTAGACTGTCCTTAAAAAATATAAAACCATATCTACTAAAAACTAATATCATCGCTCTAATTGTTAATGATAATGAAAAAGAAACAGATGCTCTTAATTTAAATTATAATTAAGTTTCCACCCGAACGAAAGGACTCGCGCTAATAAGTACCAATATTTGTAGTAACCACACATGTTGCCGGCCATTGGATAGTGCTTGAAACTGCGCAAACTTTCCTAGGTTAGTTCTAGTTTGGGTGTATCGATAGCACCCCGAAGTTAAACTAATTGCTCCGGCACTTATAGTACAGGGTCCGTAGTATGAGACCACATAATCAGTGTGGTTGTTTAATTTTTTATTACTATTATTATTATTTTCATAATATAAAGTGACGGAACGAGCAAATCGTGCGCCTGGTGTTAAGCGAGTCTATAACAATTGCAGTGCTACTGACAGCTTTACATCGTAAAGATATGAGGGGCACTGCACTGCCACTGCGCCCGTTCGCCAGTTCGTCCGCACTTTAACCTTTCAAAATCGGAACGTAGTAATGTGAGCATTACTGCTTGACGGCAGAAATAGGTAAAGTGGCAGTACTTCCCTGGATAAACTATTTCACAAGTAGCTCTTCTGTTACTAAATATATGATGGAAATTTACTATATTTTATATTTTTGTTACCATTGTTGCTTGTAATGTAAGAAGTAGAAACATAGTATTACTCTTCCCTACTGCCAATGTTAATACTGTAAACTGACCTTAATTCGCGCCTTGTATAAACATCATTACGAAAACCTTTCAATTCCTGATAATCATTTCCAATTTTTACGACGACCCTTCGATAAACTTTTACGAGTTTTAAAACTGTTTTATTATTATTTTGTAAGTCAGTTTAATGATTTGATGGCAAACGATTTTTTTTTAATGAATAGATCAAGGAAAAGATGAACAAAGCAAGGCGTAAAACGTACAGAAAGAAAATATTTCCTTATATTAACAAAGATATTATTCTTTAATTAATAATGGAAAAGCGGATTCATCTCATTTAATTTTGTATGTTCTTTATTGTATGAAATCAATACAACAGAAATAATAACTAATTGTACAATATCAACTAGCTAATTAATTTACTTTCATTTTTATTATTTTTTCATGTTAATAACGCACACTAGGAAAATCCTGTATTGCGCGTGCTCACTCACAGACAACCACAAATTACATCTAAACTCACGAGAGAAATAAATGTAGGCAACATAAATATTTCTCAAATCATCCAACCCGGGACCTCTGGGTAGCAGTTTCACCATAGAGGCAGTTAAATAAAACAAAAAATAATGTTCTTAAATTTTTCCATCATGCGTCATAGAGAAACATGGTGTCTAACGACGTTGGTACTGTAGTGTTTTAGTACTAGGTCTCTAAAGCGCTGCTGTGTTTTCATACATCATTTAAAAAGAATGTTTTTTTTTTAATTGCCAGAATCGTTAGGGATCCCGTGTGTCCCTACGACGACGCGACCCGGGAAGGGTTAATGATAGAAATAATATCTAATTATACAATTTAATTAGCAAATTAATTTACTTCCATATTATTTTCATGTTGTATTATAAATTACTTGCAAGATATATATCACGTTGCTTTTTTAGAAATTCTCTACTAAATATCTTTCTTACACAAAGTTGTTGTCTTTACAAAAGCATTAATTTTCCACATAACATAAAATTTTACAAATGATAAAAAACTTTAATAATAATATACATAAAACAAGGTACTCGTCACGAAGCTTTCAAGAGGAGATTAAACAAGCAACTACCCAATTTAAAAATTCTTTCAAACTGACCGAAATTTTTGGGAAGCCGAGATAAAAACACGGGGCAATTTTGTTAAAAATAAATAAACATTTTCTTCATTAGCAAAAAGGTTTTCGAACGGGATACGCAATATTTAATCCAGGATTAAGCGGCTGCTCGGGCAGGATTTCGCGAAATGTCCACGGAGTTTAATTTCATTTTAAAACGCTATATGGGAAATTTATTTGGTGCCACGTTTGCTCTTTTGCGCTGTTCAGGTATAATAACTGTGAGCACTTAATTATTATTATGTTTTCTTTATTGTTGTATACATGTTTTTATCGACGGTATCATTATCGTAATTATTAACTAATACAAAGATCGAACATAAAGAAAAATTCTTTCGATCTCGTGTTTCCTGCATGTCAGTTTGCTATATCTTTGTATCTGATCTTTGTATAGGGCTTTTATTTTTTTTATTTTATTTTCATTATTTTTGGAAAACTTACAGCTAGGTAATAAGAATAGAATAAAGTATAATACACCCCTGACAGGCCAGTGCATGTATGCTGAGGGCTAATTAAAAGTTTCCACAGATAATTATTTAAAGTGATAGAAACAAACTACAAATTAAGTTGCCGACTTAAAGAAGAAAAAAACATATCACTGAGTAAGCGTTTTAGTTTACTTGTACTAGTGTTGAACAAGTCCACATCACCACATCTATTAACTAACGAGACCCTCTATTTAAAAATGCATTTTGTCTATAATTTGTCCTAACCCTAAGAACGTAAAGTGTGATAGGATTTCTCAGTGCAACCTTGCTTGTGCGTAGTCCTGTTTGCTCAAGGAGTTCAGGGCAAATTTTTCTTTGTATTCGGTCTTTGGATTAATAATTATAACTGTGGACTCATTTCACAAAAAATATATGAATTCATGGTAGAAAAAAATTATGATATTCCGTAAAATCATTACATGTTATCTTATTTTGTGTACATGTCAATGTTGAGATGTGACACCCAACCTGATTGTGGATTAGTTATAAACTTTGACATTTCTACAGTATCAAGGTAAATCATGTTTTTTTGGGACTTGCTAACATAAAATGTAATGCCTTAAATGGCAATTTGGCAATTCGTGTAATCTAATGGAAGCTATAATTCAGAAAAGGGGAACTTTTTCATGAACATTCTAGAAAAGAAAATTATACTAGGGGATTCAGGGCAGGTACATTTAAGAAAGGAATTTTTTGAGCAAATTGGCTTTGTTTACTAATTTTTCAGGAAAAAATCATTTTTTTTTATCAAACTTTAGGAGCAATACAATTCCTTGTGAAAGAGTTCGTCCAATGAAGTACTGGCACCGTACCTATTTCTGCCGCCAAGCAGTTAAGCAGTGAGCATTACTGTTACATCTTTGTGAAATAAAACTCTGAATGGCACTGCAAATGTTACGGACAGGCGCGTCGCTTACCACAGGGCGCACTTGTTCGTCCCATCACTAAATATCATAAAAAAATGCATGTATAATACGTACGCTTTATCACTCTTTATAAGTACTTGAATACATCACCATGCATAGCCCCATCTATCAGTGTCCATATCATTGTATTGTCTCCTTATATCAGGTTACGTATATAAACCATCATTAATTAACCATTAATCACGAATGACGTCACAATTGACTGGATTGTGTATGATTTTCGTGTTAAATTACGTAATCGACATTTTGTACTTGAAATTGAAACTCTACGTTTGTACTGGCGTGTGAAGTATGCGGTAAGTTACTTGTATAATTACTCGATTTTATACAAAACCTAGTAACCGACCGTAAATATTTTTGCATATCTTTGAAAAGTTTATAAAATTAACTTTCTGCTGATACAAGTTTTATGATACAATAATTATTATTTATAAAAATATCTAAAACCAATTAAATTTGTATTGAAATGATATTCAATTATTTTTTGTAAAATTACTTCACTAGTTTGTTAACACTTAGAAAAAATTCCTTCGATCCGGCCGGATTCGAATCGACGTCTAGCAAACCGTGGCAGACGCTATGCCAACTAAGCCGGCTTCTGTCTTTTATTCGAAACTTTTTAAATTTTTTATATAGCTCCTGATTATTGGTGATTTTTTTTGTTTTATAACAAAATTAATTTGTTTGTTTAGTATTGTGTCAATATAACTTACGGTGATTTATCTGAGCTAGTAATTATTTATTTCTAAATAATGTTTGTTTCGCACTTATACCGAGATTACGCGAACTATTGCCATTTCACTTTATTGTATATCAAAGTTATTTGAGATGTACATTTTTCTTAACGATTTAGGGTCGATTCAGATGACAAGCGTTAAGCAGGAGTTTGCTAACGACTGCGAATATTATTCGTTCGCGCCATCGTGCGTATGAATGATATTCGTGCTCGTGTTGCGCGCCAAACGGATGTCTAACGCTAGCTTTTTAAACTGTCCTAGTACTTTATCTACTTCTGTCAATTATAATTTCAGAAGCCGTATCACAAAGGCGCTCTTTTTTATGTCTGATCAAAATTCTATTGTCTATGATACTAATTACTAAATTGAAAAACCGACTGAGTTTCAAAAAAGAACGTCGTATTTTTGCTAATTAAAATATCAAATATGACGCTACTGCCTCCTGAATGGTTAAAATATAAGTATAAGCGGTACTTGGCCAATCACGAACACTGCTATTCTATCTCTTTGGTTTTTGTTTCATAGTGTTAGTTTGGCATTCGTTTGTGTTTCTTGTTGTTGATTGTAAATAAAACATAAGTAACGTAACCAATATTAATATTGGTTACGTTTCATTATTTTTATTTACTTGTGGAAAAAGTATTGTATGCAATCATTACATAATTAGACCTTAAAATCTGGTTGGTACCTATTACTTAGGCCAAAGAACATAAAATACTATTGTGAAAACGCAGCTGACCGAAAGCAGTTAAAAAAGATTCAGTAAGTATGCACTTTCTGATTGGATGCTTTTACTTGTTATGACGTCATTTGTAATCCGAAAATTAAAATTTTAATGATACTAAACTGGTAGAGGTATTTCACAGGGCATTATTTATTTTGCATATGCGATAAAGCCAAATCCGCAATTCCTGATTCGTAAATTAGAATGGTTGCGGTTTGGTCTATCTGTTATTTGGTCAATGGCAATCGCTGACATTTGGTTTATGAGCATTTAATGTTAAAATTATTTGGTCAAGTGTACAACAATCTACTGAAAAAAATGTGATACTGAATTATAAAATGGCTAAGTTTACAATAACCCTTGTTTTGTTAAAAATTTATTCACAGTCCGAAAAATTTATACAGGTTGTGCAAAATTTATATAATATTTTTTCGTATTCAATATTGAAGTTATTGTAGTTTGTTGACAGCGCTATGGCATACAACTGTCACGCGGGTCACGCACAGCTGGCACCGCTTAAGCATGTCCTGTAGATTGTAGTGTAACCTGGAGAGTCCTGTTGATATCCCTGTGGAAATTTGTCATGTCTTGATATATCAGGAATAGTTTATGGTAGCTTCGACATTATGAACTTTTCTATAGAAATGAGTGTGATGTGTGTGTATAAACACGTTGCATTGTTCAACGTATATAAGAAACTATTGTATTTGTAATTTCATATGATGAGAGATAGGACGTGTGCTCGCCTCGGAGATTTAGTAGAGAGTGGCGATGGAAAGAAGAAAGTAAGTGAAGAAGAAAAGGAATTTAAGAACTATTCAAAATTTCAAAGTGGCCAGGAACCAGAGATGTTGATAAAAAGGTGGGATGACGATGAAAGAGGTTGTATCGTTCATTCAACTGTATGCAATGATCTAGTTTTAACCATAGGTAATTTCAGCGTCAACCCATTTATATGTCCTACTGCTGGGCACGGATCTCTCAGGCGAGGGTTTAGACTAGTATAGTCCGCCATGCAGGCTCAATGCAGTTTGGGGACTTTACATGTTTTCCGAGGGCTGTGAACCTTCACTGACGAGCATACAGGCTTCGTCACGGTATCTTCCTACACCGAAAATCTCAACGTAAATTCCAAATAAATTATACAATACGTAATAAAATAATAAGTAATTTGTCAGAACTCATTTTCTGTAAGCCGTATTACAAAATAGATTACCGGCTTCAACCGGTTAAAACCGGTTCTAAGCAGTTTGACAGATAGATCCGTTAGGATTGAAAGCGGTGTTGATGTCAACGAAAGGCGCTTATCGTGACATTGACATGTGCCTGGTGTAGATCTGGCTAATGTGTCCCAGTCAACACTTTACCGCGGATGATTCGCACGGAAAGTGTAGACATAAAAAATTGTCGCCAATGGGATGAAAATTGGCAAATAATATATGACTTCAACGAAGTTTTGACGGGGTTGCATGATAGGATACATGAATCGCAATGTCGTCATATGTATCGTATTTCTAGTATAGTAAGTATGGCGCAACTTGGGCAACAATCGGTGAAAGAAAAGTTGTTTACGCCTTATTATTCTTTACACTATGCACAGTTCAGCAAGACCACTGCTTGTGGCATGACCAGCGCGGCTGAATTCTGGCCCACGACAATATAGTGTATGCATCGATACAATGAGAAGAAAATAAAATTTCACCGTAATTCGGTGCTTTCATTCATTACAATAAATAAAATAAACTAAATTTGTTGTTCTGTAATTTTTAATAGACTTTTGAAAACCAGTGCTTTATTGAGTAGTATCAGAAAAAAAAATTGTCATGTTGCTTTTGGTAGCTTTGTCGTATTGATCGTATTGTCGACACAAAAACATTATTATTATATAATGATGTAGGTTTGGGAATGTTTTCGTAGAATAAATATTTTACTTGTTAATAGGTTACCGAAACAAACAAAACTGAACGTATTAATAATATCTTTTACTTGGAAATGAAACCGTATCCGGATTTAAATAGATTGTATCTTTTTTTTTATAATATGAATGAAGCTTGATACTTGACATGGTTTTTTGATTTGGTTGAGTATATATTTCACAGTAATTGTTTCGAATGCATATCGAACGGAGTATGGGAGTAGACCCCCTGTAAAGTGTCCGAAACTTCGGTTTGTTTGAAAAAACAAATATACGCAATTTCGATTTGAAAAATAATTTCAATGTAGCAATAGCGAAATCTATAAACTAGATTTCCTTGAAATTTTTATTGCATTGATATTCAATAATTTTTACGTGAAATTACTACACTAGTTTGTTATAATTATTAATACAAAGATTCTAGCAAACCATGCCAGATGCTATGTCAACAAAGCCACGAAACGAACCAGCGGACCTCACGAATTTTTCTACGTGCTTGTTGTCGTATCTTTCTGTTTGGTTTATCAACGACTTTTTAGCTTAAACGCCATCTATGAGAAATCTATCAAAGTATTTCGTCACCCAGTTAGATACCTTTACAGCTACCAGCTTCGACTAGAGATGTCGCTATTCATTGTATTAAAATTATTATTGAATTCATATTCAATTCGTTTTTATGTCAAATTATTTCTTATGAGCAGTAGTAGATTTATTTATCTGAGTATAACTTATAAGTACAAAGGTTTGAATTTGAAATTTACCCAGAGCTTTTCGGCCTAAACCCTCGCTTGACGGGAGACCCGTGTCCAGGAGTGGGACGTATAAATGAGTTGACTATGATGATATTTGTAACGATTTTTTCCTTTGAAGTACTAGGTAGATAAATAAATTGATTGTAGATCTTTGTTTCATTTGATTGCTGTAACATTGTTAGTTTTTGATTAGTTTAATTATTTCTGCCAAAGAATTATACTGTTTGAATCACAACAGACTACTCGTAATGTAACTAATAGACGAAGTTTTAATAAAGAATAAAATTTTATCATGTTCATCAAATGTAACATGATAAGACTTTTTCTTACGTGGAACCAAAATGGCAGACGTACGATACAGACTTTTTAAAGAATTTTAGAACTCACAGTCACATGCTAACAGTCAGGTTTTAACATAAAATTTGGGTTGTATGTTCTTTGTTTAACAATTTGATGTGCCTCTTTAAAGGTTTTTCTGGAAATTTGACAATTTATAGTAACACAAACATGCTTAGCTTTTCAAAGGCCTTCCTATGCTCATGATAATAAATAAGCCTGAGTAATTTACCTTCACGTTAAAGTGATTTAGAGCGGACATTATACAGTTAATTCAGAAGTATGGTATAATAAATTAACACCTTTTGCTCCGTTGTATCGGCACAAGCCAACTTGTTCATATTTTTTAGCGTATATTTTTATAACCTTTTTACAAGAGAATTTTTGTGAGTCAGCTGTCCTAAAATGTCGTTGCTTAGAGAAAAAAAAGCGTGGATGGACAGTGTAAAACAATTTGTATTCTTTATTGTTTCGTAAATTGAAACTGAGTACATTTTGAAATGGAATAAATCAATTAGTGGAAGTGTGCGATAGACGTGAAGAGCCCCCACGCACTTGGCAGCCTGCGGGAGTCATGCTGCGGCAGCCAAACCGATATATGATGAGTTATTGGAGTCGGCCAAGATCTCAAACGCTTTTTACACTACCCTGATGTCAAGGGCCCGGCGTTTAAAATGGATGTGGCCCCTAATTAGGGCGCGAGTCGTATTAAGTTATATATAAGTCGTCCTGATTTGACACCCTAACTTTACACCTTCAAAAAATATAATAACTTTACACCTTCAAATTATTACACTTTCGTAAGTTACAATTAGGGTCCCATGAATTTGGGTAGTGTAATAAGCGATTTGTGGCTGCTGCAGCCACTAGAAAGCGCATGAATGCAGCCAGTCGGCTGCTCGCAGCCACAGCGACACAAACAAAGAAGAACGGTGAAAGTTGACCCAATAATTATAAAATCAACGAAGAATCGTTGATGGACTTGGTAGTATAATTTTACGTTTTAGTTTATGCCTAGTTAGCAATATATTTTTGGATATTTTTAGAAGTCCGTAATAAAGAAATTGTAAAACAATGTACTTTATAATAAATGCAAGAAAATAACGCAATTGATTCTGTTCGATTATAGACAAAGTAACATTCTTGTACGTATATGCGTTTTGTTTTAAGCATGATTGAATGTTTACCTACCTAAAGTATTGGTTATTTTATAGTACACTCATAAAACATTAAGTTTAATTTAAAAAATAAACAGTAATGACATAGAGTAAAAAATAAAACACAATGTAACAAAAATGTTTTGACGATATTTAAATGAGAGATAAGAAAGTGAACATAAAAAAGTAAAAAAAACTTCCATGTTGTAAGATTAAATTTGTGAGTGTGTGAGGTTGTAGTATTGTAACACAGGATATCCCAGTACAGGTTTCGCTCTCTCATAATGGTCCAACACATTGTTGGTAAACTTATATAGACCTATATTAAGGTCGATGCCATTGTTGTTGGAAATAAATAAATAAATAAAAAGTTTACGAAAACCACTTGATTTTTCCCACTAGTTTGCTTATTCCATGATATAAAAATACTCCAAAAATAGAGAACATATTCAGATTAAATCGATTTTTCAATTGATGATAATACGAGCAGAAAGGAGATGCAATGCATAAGCCAGTAAACAAACGATGATCCAAATTCACTCACTGTTATAGCATTTCAGTCATATATACAAAAAGAACATAGACCTTTTAGAACATTAATAGAAATGCCAATTACTAAAGACCATATTAATAAATACATCTCAATCCAAGGTCGCTGTGAAGAATTTTATCTGAGTGAACTATATTTATTAATTAACATCACTGAGTAAATATCAAAGATTATTCATATGAGAGTAGTCAACATTTCCAATTCATAAACGTCACTCGGCACTGCAGCTACGGTTTATGATCGCTTGTGAGACCTTATCAATCAAGTGCTTCTTGGTTACTTGAGAATATATCATTCAAAATGCCAATGACTATAGGAGACTTGAGATGACCTCGAGTTCTGAGTGAAATCTCAGTCAATACGCGTTTAAATCGGTCTTTGGAGCTATTTATTAAGATAAGACGTATTATCCAAAATACATACTCAGCAACAAATCAATATTAGACAATATCACACACGTTCACGTACGACAAAACAAACTTTCTTACAGTTCATAACGACTAAATATTTATTAAATAAACACTATTGAAACATCATTATATATCAACCAACAAATATGTTATATTCAGAAATGTTCAAGACAGTTTTGTTGCTCGACAAATACTGACTTTCAGGCTTTATTTTTCAATCAAGGATATAATTTTCTCTGCACTCTAAATATTGTCCCGGTGACGTTTGATATTTCTTTTATTTTATCAGTGGAGTATGATTGCTAGATGTAATGATATTTCCTTTTAGCAGAGTATCTGCAGCTTTTCGGTCACGAAGCACTCGCTAATCGTCTACTTTTACGGACACGCGCGACTTAAGCTGCGGTACAATCGCGATGCGAGTTTTTAGTGATTCAACATAACCGACGGCATCGATGCAGTCTCGACTATAGTGTCACGATGCAAACACGCATTTTACAAACCCGTGTTTGTATCGCTGCTAAATATCTCCGTGTGTAACCGCTCTTGGTGCAAATATGTGAAACAGATATGCTCCTACATAGGTTAAGCAAATACATGCACTATCTTCAACGTCTGTGGGTATATCATTTCGAAGGATCATGCCTTTAAAAGTGTAATCGAAAAATCAGTCACATACACTTTTATAGTTTTTTAGACCGTAAACTTAGACGAACTGAAAAGGCGGTCACTCTTATATTACCCTCTGCTCGAACTAACTTTATGATTGCCACTTCCTTGGCATTTAGGAACAGACTCCGTTGAGAAATACTCGAGCGAGTAGCTTAAATATTCATTGGTTAGACCCTTCATCAAGTAGCAACCCCTTAGCGAAAATCCTTCGAGTTTCGACTTGTTAAAGAGACTTTTTATTGGAATAGGCTTGTAAGTTGGAATCTTTATCATTTTACAGGAAAATGTTAAGTAGCAACTTTCAGGGCATGACAGTAAATACAGCAAACATTAATTACTTTAATACCCGCACAAATTATGATATAAAAAAAGTAATTCTAAAAACATTATAGCTATCAATTATCGGGAAACCAGTCAATCAGTTGTTGTATTGGAAATTTCATTAATTCAGGAAAGAGGAAAGTTGGGGCCAGTTTCCGAACTATCCCAAATTGTTGATCAAACTTATCCTGACTGAAATATGGTGTTTTGTCTAGTTGTGTCCACGGAACGAAACAATGTTTTATTAATTAAAAAGTTGCCTTTGAGAGTTTGAATCCTAAACATTTTTGGGAAATGTTGATAGTTTGCTACAAGATAAAAAAATTTTTTTAGATGTGCTCATACGTACGGTCGATAACATCACAAGAATTTTATACAGCAACTTTGAAGTATGCTATCAGTTGCCTGCACATAGTACTCCGACAACAGGTAATAAATAAGAGCAGGAAGTGCTGATGTTAATTGTTATTTACATTGATCCTTGTCAGAAAGTCTTTTTCAATTTCTTAGTATCAAATACAAAATAAATGCAAATACTACAACAAATTTCAATTTAACTAAAACAAGGGTACGACTAAAAATAACGACGAAAAAGGTTGTTTGTAAAATTAGAAAAGATCGGACGGCCAACTTTTGGGATGGAGCGTAAATAATGCAGTTACTCTTGTGTAAATTTTTTTTGAACTTACCCAAAGGTCAAATCAATTTAGCTGCCAGACGAATACTTCGGATATGAGAAGTGACAAAGCAGGAGAGGGTAAATATTGTAAAAGTATGAACTTACTTAAAGCAGTCTTTAGTGTCTTAACGGAGTTTCTGGTGTAACTCCATAGGAAGCGAAAAAAACAAACAAAGCGCCGCCAGAAAGGAATGCTCACTGGATCATCTGTGAACCTAACCCTCTTCACAGACTTGCCTTTCTTTTGTCTGCCTTTTGTACTTTTTGCTAAACTGGATTTTATCGTCACGTCATTTCGAAATTCACTTGCTTCTTTTGGCACGACACTTTCATCACTCACTGTTTCTTTTTCCACAGTAATTTCTGTTGTCGATTTTCTAAGCACATCACTTATATTTGTATGTTTATCATTCACTACATCTTTATCCTTTTCAATGTTTTCATTAAATTCACTATTTTTTGAAGATTTTTCATTCACACATAAAATAACGGGTTTTTCATTCGCGTTGTGTTTACTTGTAGAGCTTATAATCGCAGAATAAAGATGTTCATACTGAGGTCTGCCTACATTTTTCAAATTAGTTTTCTGTATAATATTCAATGGTTTTGTGTTAACTGCATGTTTAACATTGGGTTTGATTTTAAGCTCCAGGCTGGTGTCGGTTGTCTTAGTACGTGTAGCCACAATATATTTGTATAAGTTTATGACCGAAATTTACTGTTTGTACACACCACGTATGCCACGTTTACCACTACGATTTGTGACACAGTAGTAACCCGTCTAGACAATACTTGGCTACGTTTCAACTCCTGACATTAATTGACCGTTTAAAACATAAGAAACACCACAAAACACTAGATTTATACTCTGCTGTGAAGCAAAGCTACCACATTAGTAGTTTGTTATTATATGATTGTACTTGTTGTGTATGTCAGACTATAGGGCATGCTATACTGGGAGATTTGGTTAACTGCCAAGCTTTTATTAAGCGACAATTTAGCGGCCCAATTATAAACTCGTACTACTGTTTATTAGGTCACGGCACTGTCTATATTTGGCTAACGGAAAAGACTGAATCGATAATTATAGTTACTGCTTATGCATAGGCAGAGCGAAAAGAAAAGAAACGGAAATCATTGCCTACAATAAAACACAAGCATTGTAATGCAATTCAACACACGACTTTCAACAATGGAAAGATGCAACTGGTGTTTTCAGTAACAATGATCTAGATACTAGAAGCGGCGTCCAATCCAACCCGGCAGCGTCTAAACACGTCTCACGTATTGTTTACGCAATTAGCCTCCGATAGTGTCGATGCGTGGCGTCTCGTGTACTCCGCGGCGGCGTAGCTTGCCAAACATACAAACATACGTACATTGAGCTAGACAATACATACCAATTCGAGGACGCGGACTTTTGGATATTAGTACTAAATAAAAGCAATGATATTAGCTAATAGCTCAAGGTTGTGGTATGATAGCTAAACAGATAAAGATATGCTTAATTGTCTTTTTAATTAAACACGGTAATCACAAATGTCCACCACGATATTTTCGTTTTTAAAGAGAGAGGTAAAAAAGTCCTTGGGGTAAGCGGCTACAACTTACCATTAGTTGCTCCGTTTGATTATTTACCGGTTGAAATATCATAAAAAGACATTGTTGAGCATCATTCATTCAGCAGCAATCATTATTGTCAATCCATTATATTCCACTAGTCATAGTCCATAGTCTACTACGCTGGTTCATTGCTGTATGGGGGGGATTCACACGCTTTGCAAAGGGAATGAATTTTCTTGACGTGCACACGTTTTAGCACTATGTGTGGCTTCTTCTTTGACGAGAGGTGTTGCTACTAAACATTTCTAAATGTACGTAACTTAAAAATTAAAGTTTTTGGGCCCTAATTGAGAAATAACCAAAAAAAGTTCAAAAGTTAAAAAAAAGTTCACTCACTGTCTTTCTTTTTTCAAATGATGCGTATATTTGTTGTTTCAAACATCTATGTTTCTGGCCCTTTACAGGTCCCGTGGTCACGGTTGATTTTTCTTGATCGTTTCCAAAGTAAATTAATTAAAAAAATACTTTCTTGTAAGTAAAATATATTGCATAATACTACTTCGTATTGCACAAATATGAAAATGTTTAATGATGTTTTAATTAACTTAATCAAGAATTTGTTGTAAAAATTACAGCGAGCAAATAAAAAGAAGAAAAAAGTTGAAGAGTCCATGTTTGCTTAGTTGAAGTCAAAGTTTGTTTTATGAATACGAAAAATTTGCTTAGCACGCCATTTTGGCTTAGTCGAAGTCTAAGTTCGTTTTATAAATACGAAAAATTGCCTTAGCTCGCCATTTTTGCTTAGTCAAAATCAAAGTTCGTTTTATAAATCTACCTTAGTAACTTCCTAGTTACTGAGCCAACCATATTGCTCACTTTTATATGATACCTAGTGACGCGACTAACAAGTCTTGCGCCTGGTGGCAAGCGACATGCCTGTCCATAACAGCTGCAGTGCATTCAGTGCTATAAATCACATAGATTTGAGGGGAATTGCCAATGCGCCTGTCCCCCCCTAGACATAAGTTGGTAATAGTCCCGTATACTTATAATTTCACTAGCATCTTTACCCTTCAAAACCGAAACACAGTAATTACTGCTTGGCGGTTTCGCTTGCGTGCGTGTTGTCACTTGCTGTAGCTATAGATACATCTCGTCTGGTTTAGACTGTTTGAATCCGTACAATCGTAACCCACATGACCTAAATCTTGAACATTATCGTCGGTTTCAAAAATGGTCCTCATTTATTGTTTTGTAAGCATGGTGACACTCCAATTTGTGTTGTTGTGTCGCCATAAAGTATATTGGGCGTTAGAAGGGGAAATTGTCAAAAAGAACATTACGGTCTAGGAATTACGTAATAATAACTTATTGTTACGAGCTGCAAGATCATGCGCGCATAGCATGTGTATTAATTTGATATGAAAAATCTAAGAAAAGTAAGTGAACATCATCGTTTTGTTTTATTATTTTGAAAGGGAAAAATGCATTGCATTTTGGTTGGCTAATGCATATACAGCTATTTATACAATGATTAATCGCATGTAGGTTTTGAATGCGTATCATCACGTCCGTTTTCGGGGTCGTAGCTTGTGCCAAGCTCTATGTCTAGACTTTGTGTTGTATATAACAATAATCTTGATTTTTGTACATGTTATTTACATTATGTATTGATAATTGAGGCCACCAGAAAAAAATAGTAATTAAATATCAAAGCATCCAAATATAATTATTTTAATTATGTACTTTGGTATCATTTAAAGTAACATTGTAGAAAAAAAATTAAATGTGGGTTACACCACTTTTGCGTTGATACCCTCAATTAGGTTATTAGTAAGTAATTAATTTCGGTTTCATCTTTATCCTAGGTTCCTTCACATTTGGATTCCAAACATCAAGTAGAGTGAAGTTATCTACGTGTAACGTATAAAAAAAATAGTGGATTTAAAAAGTTTGTGACGCATTTATATTTCACATAATTCAAATTGTGCAAGTATAAGTTTATCCAGATATATTTTTGTATACAAATACGTGTGTATATAATATGGTATATTATTTCATAAAAATATATTTTTTAATAACATTACGTGACAGGACGCACATGTCGTGTGCCTGATGGTAAGCTACACGCCTGTTCATAACAGCTGCAGTGCCACTCAGAGCTTTAAATCGCATCTTTACATCTAACATAAGTTGACAAGTTCCATGTGCCTGTAATTTCACCAGCACCCTTACTTTTCAAAACCGGAATACAGTAATGTTGACATTACTGCTTGGTGGCAGAAATAGGTAAAGTGACAGTACTTCCCTGGACGAACTCCTTCATCAGGAGCTCTTTTACTACGAAAAATAACGCAATGCTATTATTTCGTAATGATATAAGCCGTGGTAGCCTAATAGTTTGACCTACCGCCTCTCAAGCAAAGGGCCGTGGGTTCGAATCCAGGCTTGCACCTCTCACTTATCGGAATTTATTATGAGTTTTTCGGTGAAGGAACCTGTGAAGAAAGCCACCATGTTCAAAGCAATTGAATGATGTGTGTGAAGTCCCTAATCCACATTAGATCCGCGAGGAAGTTACAGGGGAGGCCTGTACCCAGAAGTGAGACTATGACATAGGCTAACTATTATTAATATTTATAATGTAAGTTTCTTATGCATTTAAAATTTCCAGCTACGTTTAGTTTTCCTCTGCATCAAAATGTTATCTGGAAGAGATCGCTCTTGGCGATGTGATCACCTTTGACAACAATAGTTTTATAAATTGTTTAGGTTAAGTTTTTGTTCTTGTGTATAAGCAATAAATGTGAAAAGCTATCTAAAAGTAAGTCAATTTAGTCTCAGTCGTCGAGTATATAACCAGAAATAGAGACGAAATAAGGGCTATCCAACCATCCGTCCGTCTCTGACAACTCTTCAGGCAAATGGGCCATATATTACTTTTAAATATCAACTCTCATTTGCACTGAAGTCACAAATTAGAAAACTGAAATAGTACAGCGCCAACAACTAACCTATGTGTACGTCTCCGTATATTCCAAAAATATTCTGTATTTATTGTAATGAAGATTATATCTCTAACAATGAGAAGCTATTCCCTTCGTTGGTGTAGGAAAAATAGCAAAACATATAATTACAAAACAAACGGAATCACATTTCATCGGTAAATTAAAAAAAAGTTAAACGGGTCGATTTAAAGTGAAACAATTGACGACACCCGTCAATTGTTTAAATTTGGGGTAGTCAATTGGAACGCAGTGGTCACCGTAATGATTTGGCAGAATAGTTTTTAAACAAATTAAATGACATTTCGTCTCTATTTCTCGTTATATACTCGATGATCTCAGTCTACTTACAATATTTGCCCGTTTTCATGCAGAGCGAACGTCGCAATCACTTCCGTATTATGTAAACACGCACCGGAATCGTATTTAATATCGACTCAAACGGTTCCGCATGTTTGGCCGCGATTTGCATTGAACACCAATTTCGAAATGTAATCCGACTACCTGCGAAATATTTATCATTCACCCTTTGATACAAGTATCCCTTTTGCCAAGGCTTCTAGCGGTTAAATAGAACCTAAATACAAGCCGATGAGTATTTCGTGCAAAAGGTAAATTACAAGACAATGAAAACGCTCAAGGCAAAAAGGGTTCCGTTGGAAATGCTCAAAATGAAAAGGAGATCCGTTCTGACTAATTTTCGAAAACCTCACCTTTCGAACCCTCTCGTTGCAGTGAAGTTTGTTTGCAAACGAAGATCTGTGCTGTTAGTTATCTGCAGACAGAGTATGCGCTGCTACCACCAAGTGCAATCACGGAATTTCCCAGATTCACTTTACTATAATGAAATACGAGTTCTTTTTTATGATATCAAGTGATTGTAATAACAAGTCTCTTAAGTTTTTGGATAAAATTTTTGCACAGATGAAGGGCACCGGAACCCCACGGGCCAGGGGTTTCGACTCCAAAGGCTTTAAAGAGAACATTTTGAGCTTGCTTTTAGTCCTATCACCAGGTATAAGCTGCCAATAATTCAATCCTCTGAGGTCTGCAATCCTCAGCGTCACCATTCACCTCGTTAATTAAATTTTAACGTCTGGTACATTCCCAACTTATCCTTTTATATTCCATTACCTGTTCCACGTATTTCACTATTTATTCTCAACGGTCATCTTACCCTTCCAAGAATCTTTAAAATGAATATCCTTGAAAGGAAAGCAAAATATATTCTGGCGAACTATTTGGGAATCCCAAAAATCATTTCAGAAGCTGAGGCAAATTAAGTTAACCGACTTGTTCTTAATGACCCTCGGCACTGCAAGACTTAGGTTAAAATGTTTCAGACCGCAGTTGAAGGCATTTACAGTTTTGCCTCGAAAACAGTCTTATTTAGTTGAGAGATGACTCCATGAGTTTCTATTTGTAACAATTGTAATGTCACAGATAGAAAATAACCTTAAATGAAACTGGAATGAACTTAATTTTTTTGAGATGATAGAACGAATAGTCTGACATAGAGCCCGAGGTATGCACACTGTTAACTTACGTGCATTTACTACTGGATCAATAACAACATCTCATACACGATATACCTGTTACTGAGAAGATACAATAACCACAAGGAATAATTTTATAAAGATTATTCTAAACACATTCACCCTCCACATACACACGCATGCACAACATACACTCACCCACATATCGCACATGACAATTAACATAGTATTATCTCAAAATGGCTTTAAGTCATATTAATATTACCTGTTTAGTTTCAAAGCGACAGTGTTGTCTTGTCACTTTGTAATTGAATTTTATATGAATGACACATCAATATACGAAATTTTGGAGATAAATTATTAATATAACGCAATTTTGAGATAAAATATAGCAATACTATGTTAGTTATATAGTCATTTTCGTCGTCAAGTGACACATTCGATGTCAAGTGCGATATGCATATTTATACATATAATATAATACGTATAAATATGCATAATATAATAATAGGGGTTAAAGTATGAAATTGCCGATTTGTACTGAAAATCTAAATTGTTTATTTTTTAAATTTTTAACAAATTTATTTAATCAAAATAGTTGCCATTATTATCTATACATTGCTGCCATCTAATGGGAAGGTTATTAATGCCTTTGCGATAGAACTCCGACGATCTAGACTGCACAAACTGTGTGAAAGCATTTTGTACTGCCTCCTGGGAAGAAAACTTCTTGTCACGTAGATAATTGTCCAAATCACGAAAAACATGGTAGTCCGTTGGAGCAAGGTCTGGTGAATACGGAGGATGACGAATGGTTTCTAACTGCAGTTCCTGAAGGGTCAAAATGGTTTCTCGTGCTGTGTGAGGTCTCGCGTTGTCGTGGAGCAATAATGGTGAAGATCGATTCATGAGTCGGGGCTGTTTTACTGCTAGTTTTGTCAACATGGTTCGGAGTTCGGCACAATAGACATCTGCCGTTATTGCTTGACCAGATCGGAGAAAACTATAGTGAATAACACCATGCTGAGACCACCAAACAGTTACCATTACCTTTTTATTGGTAAGTTTTGCTTTAGGACACTGTTGTGGCATTTGACCTGGGGTCAGCCATTGCATTTTTCTTTTCCGGTTATCATAAAGAATCCACTTTTCATCACATGTTACAATTCGATCCAATATTCCTTCATTTCTGTACCGGTTCAACAAGGCAACACAAGTTTCAACACGCGTTTCTTTCTGCAGATCAGTCAAATCATGAGGCACCCATTTTTCGTATTTTTTTATTTTATTGATTTGACGCAAGTGAGTCAATATTGTGGGTAAGGTAACGTTAAACCATGCCGCTAATTCCTGGGTAGTTTGACTAGGATCGGCTTCCACTATCTCTCTTAATTCATCGTTATTCACCTGTGTGGGCGGTCTTCCTCGTGACTCGTTCTTTAAGTCGAAATTTCCATCACGAAAGCGTTTAAACCAAAATCGCACGGTGCGTTCATTAGTAGACCCCTCTCCAAACGCAGCATTGATATTGCGGGCTGTTTCTGCCGCGTTAGTTCCGCGTCGGAACTCGTAATCAAAAATCACTCGAATTTTCGCAGTATCCATCTTTCTTGTCTAAATTGAATAACAAAAACAATTGAAAGTCGATATTCAAATGTTTCAAATTTAAAAAAAAAGAAAAACCACAGAAACCATTTGAAAAAAGTTTCATTCGAAAACCTCAAACCATGAAGATTCTATGAAAATTCAAAGAACCTATTGCAATAAAACGGCAATTTCATACTTTAACCCCTAATACTACGGCACGGCGGAGTGGCAGTGTCCATCTTTGTGATTTAAAGCTCTGAGTGGCACTCCAACTATTATGGACAAGCGTGTCGCTTACAACCAGGTGCATGATTTGTATATCCCTTCACTCGGTATCATTAATAAAAAAAAAGCTATAAACAACAATAACAACATGTATCGCAAGCAATTATCAGATTATGAGAACAGAAAATTACAAATACCCAAGGGGTGGATACTTAGTGTCCAGAAATAACAGGGCTTACGACTAGTTCAGGCACATGTCTCCCACAGTATAATTATCTTTGTAAAGTATTGTTCTTATGTATCACGGATTAATAACTAAATTTCGCAAGAAATGTCGATTATGTTAAGCTACAAAGGTTGTTTATGCTAAGGATCCTTATCATGAACAACTAAAAAAAAATTATAGCCATGCTAATGTGATAGGTAAAGCAACTACTAGTCCAGCTGCAGCCAGATTTTGCGAAAAGAAGTAGCACACATTATTTGATTATACTACACATTTTTTATTCTTTTTTATATTAATTAAGTGACGGGACGAACAAGTCATGCGTCTGATGGTAAGCTACACCTACAAGCCTCTCCATAACAGTTGCAGTGCCACTCAGAGCTTTAAATCGCAAAGATCTGAGGGTCACTGCTACTGCGCTCCGAGAAATAAGTTGACAAGTCCCACGTGCCTGTAAGTTCACCAGCACCCTTACCCTTCAAAACCGGAATGCAGTAATGCTGACAATACTGTTTGGCGGCAGAAATAGTTAATGTGGCAGTACTATCCTGGATGAACTTTTTCACAAAGAGCTCTACTGTTACTAAATGCTTTCCGGATAAAAGCGAGTAAATTTGCCATAACCAAATAGGCAATACGAGTAGGGAAACCTTTATGCGGTTTATTTCGATCACTGTACTTTACTAATTGTTAGATTCCACAAGTTGTTCTCCTTAAGACTTAACTCGCAGTGAATAACACTCCCTCAAAATATGATTCGCGTAACAAGGCTGTTATTTTCATTAACATTAATAAGAGGCAATTATGGAATTGTCGGGGAAAGAGCAATTTATTATTGACCACCAGTTTGCGGGAAGTTTGGGGGGTCGGTAGATGCTGGGTATAATGGAGTATATAAATGAAGTCTCTTAAAGACTGGGAGTTTTATCTACCGCAAAATGGGCTTGATATTGTTTTGTTTAACTTTACGCCAGCCAAACTTGGAGCCTTTGAGCGTGTTCCCACTATGTCGTGACGACAGATAATAGTGCAAATTAAAGTGTCGTGACTTGTATATTTAAATAAAATTTTTCACATATTTAACACAATTAATTGTCGTTCACGACTTTTTTTGACGTTACGACGACAGATTGTGAAGACAATGGGAAGAACTAGAACGACAGTCGTCTGACGATATATAAAACGTCACGATAAAAATGTGACAACAGAGAATCGCAACTACTATTGTCGTCACGTTTTATTAATCGATGTCTCGTATCTGCAAACAACATAAAACGATAAATTGTCGTCGTTCCAGTGTCGTTCAATGATAAAAGAAAGTTCACGACACAGTCACGACAGATAGTCGTGTTATGGGATCAGGCTAGACGCAACAGTTGTCCAACGATAAATAAAACGTTACGACATACTGGGAACGCGCCCTTAATTTAAATTTGCAAAATCTTTTAAGGTATAGTAGTTGGTATTCCTTATTGGACTTATCAAGAGTAATAAGAATAGAGTATAAACGTGGGAGCCTTAATTGATCATTATTTCAGGCGAAAGACGTCCACCACTGAACATCAGCCTCTCATTTTTTTTATAATATCAAGTGTTGTCACATATAATAACAAGTCGTGCGCCTGATGGTAAGCTACACGCCTATCCATAATAGTTGCAGTGTCACTCAGAGCTTCAAGTCGCAAAGATCTGAGGGGCACTGCCACTGCGCCCGTCACCTTGAGACATAAGTTGACAAGTCCCATGTTATAGGCACATGCCATTTCACCCGCACCCTTACCCTTCAAAACCGGAACACTGTAATGCTGACATTAATGTTTGCCGGCAGAAATACGTAAGGTGGCAGTATTATTACTA
This sequence comes from Hyposmocoma kahamanoa, assembly GCF_003589595.1. Lineage (NCBI taxonomy): Eukaryota > Metazoa > Arthropoda > Insecta > Lepidoptera > Cosmopterigidae > Hyposmocoma > Hyposmocoma kahamanoa. The sequence goes on from NW_020653850.1 coordinate 6,958,191, forward strand.
AACTCTACTGCTTACATCCAGCTGATTCCTGTAACCTGCTAATTTTTAACCGACTTCAAAAAAGGAGGAGGTTCTCAATTCGACTGTACGTTTTTTTTGTATGTTACGCGATAACTGCGGTATTTGTGAACCGATTTTCATGATTCTTTTTTTGTTGGAAAAAGGGTACCTCCATAGTGGTCCCATTTAAATTTAAAGAAAATCATCCTTTTCCTTATCCTTAGAGGTCTAAGAGTGGCTGTACACGCATGAAGATTCATTTTTATAAATAGCACTTAAATTTTATTATAAGGAACAATTATTTTAATGGTTGATTTTGCTATTCTCTAATTCAAGGCGTTTTTCTATCTCAATGTTCTTTGAGTAGTGAGAACCGATTTTTTTTATCTCCTGTGTCAAGTTCCGTATAGTGGCGAACTAGGGAATGAATCCGGGCTTGCGCACTTTCCGGTAACCGATTTCAAAACAACTTTGCAAATAGATGTAATTCCACGTACTTTTGAGGTCTGTTTGTTTAGTACTCTGTACTGAGATTATCAATCATCTCAGTTGTGTGTCGAGATAGTGTATCTATGGCAGGGTTTTGTACGTTTGGTATTCTGCTAAAAGGTAAGAGAAGTGGGTTGTCAGTGGTTGCCATCGGGTTACTATTCAACTGCCATTGCAATTTCTTGGTATTCTGCTCTTCAATGTCGAATGTCAATGATGTAGTGTAATTGTTTGCCGTAAAGAAAATATATTTGATTTGAAGACTGCTGTTTAAACGAGATAAAAATTAAGATATGGATATTTCTATAATATTTTGTATAAGACAATATCGACCTAAGTGATTGAATGAGTGACGTCACTGCCATTCCACTGACACTCTATTGAAGCTCAACTGGCATTGCAACTAGATTTTAGCAGAATAACAAATATTGTCATAATTGTAACTTTTTATTACAAAAACCTACCTCAAGTTTTGTTGAAATCGGTTACCGGAAAGTGGGCACAACCAGTTTCATCCCCTAGTTTGCCACCCTTAGAGGTGGAATATTTTCTTCAAATTTAAATGGGACCAATACTGAGATACCCTCTTTCCAACATAAAAAGAATCAGTAATATACATACAAAAAATATATATAGTCGAATTGAGAACCAGAATGAAATCAGAAATCGGGAATCGGAAATCGGAAATCGGAAATCGGAAA
>NW_020653850.1:6959390-7026184 GCF_003589595.1 Hyposmocoma kahamanoa
GGAAATCGGAAATCGGAAATCGGAAATCGGAAATCGGAAATCGGAAACCGGAAACCGGAAACCGGAAACCGGAAACCGGATAGTGGTAACTGGAGACCGGACACCAGAAAACGGAAAGCGGAAATATGATATTGGAAATCGGAAATCGGAAATCAGAAACATTTATTGTATGAATTGGTAAAATAAAGGTGTTACTTAAAAGTGATTAGATACACAATTCTTACTCAAATCAGGCGTACGTAATGGAGTCCCAATTGAAATACAATGAGCTGTGGTTTCAGGAAAATTAGCAGAAATAGTGCAGTTAGTGCAAAGTTGTTGTACAACGCGAGTATTTGTATTGAAACCTGAGTAAGCGAAGAATTCAAAAATAGAACCTTGAGCGCAGCGAGGGTTTCAAGACACGAGACGCAAAACAACTTTGCTGCCGAGCGGAACACACAACCTTTCACCTCACTATAGCGAGGAAAATGGTAGATGAAAGAAAAACAGTTGAACTAAAACAAATAAAATTAGTTATCGTTGTCAATTTAATGTCAACAATAATAACAATAAAATATATCAACGGATTTATATTACATAAATAATGTACGACAAATCGCGTAGTTAAACGTGTCATTATGTTTTTTGTTTCCAGTCCACCGTCAATTTCGAATTTCAAAAACGCTTTTGCGCGCAGATTTCTAATGAGAAAGAAAACCTTTCCGAGCTAGTGAGGTGAAAAAATAAATTTGTATTGTTCTCTCATCAGCTCTCATGCCAAAAAAGTTTTGACGTTGGCTCCGCCCAAATTTGTGAAACAAATATATGCCTGAAATTCACGTGACATGCGACAGAAGATGTTGAATTTTGCGCATTAAAAGTACCAAATTCGTTTTAGCGGAATAACTCTAAAACTAAAGGGATTTAAAAAAAATTCGTAGTGACAGTTGTCGATCATGCATAAATATAATTAATTATCTAATTTTTGTCCTAATAACCTGTGGCATTTCGAGGATAAATCGAAAAAAATGTGAAAGTTAGAGGTCATTTCGTGATTTTTATCTATCGAGGAAACTTTATTGTTTTATGTTTCTGATTAATGTCTGTGCTTGATTATATCGTGTAGTTACTCATACAATATTTTATTTTTAACTTTAAAGTGGATATACCCCTCTAAAATCAAATAGAAGATTAGGAATTTTTCCTCTGCTCCCTCTTAATTGCACTTGAAAACACATCTCGATGTACATATTACAATCAACATATTACAACGTACAATGTATAAAATAAAATACCTAAGCTTCAGAAGGCGTTAAGTGGCTCATTTAATTCATTTTGTACTCTAAAGTTAACTTGGCGTCTTTTAAGCCCCTTTTATTTTATTAAATCGTTGTTCAGGGACAGCAGAGAAAATGGATCGTAAACATTCGTTATAATAAACATAAATAGATGCTGATAAGCAATAACGTGTCCATCAACATGATCATAGTTTTGAGAAAATGGTGCCCAAAGATTTTTAGTCATAGTGGCTATGTCAATAGTTTTTACCATTTTTTAAAATTATTTGGAGGTTTCAAATCACTTAGTTTATGTTTGTAAAATGTAGACGAACCTGCCATTTGGCATTAATATTTCAATTTTCGAGTTTTGTGGGTTAATAATAATCCAAATGATATTGTGGGTCTTCGAAACAATAAAAAAAAATTGTTAGTAAAGTAAGTAAGTAAAAAAGCCGTTAAAAACTAATAAAAAGATCAGTAACAAACACATAAAGAATTCCTAAGATCTGCTGAGTCAGTATGTAGCCCAGTTCGACAACCGACTACTTTAGTCAGATCGGAGGAATTTTTCTTCGTTTTCCATCTTCGTATCAATAATAATAAAACAAATTACATTTAATAAGACAATTTGAAGAAAACATACAGTATCTTAATGTAAATTCCTCGTTAACAATATTATTAATAACATAGGTTAATACGGGCGATATTGAAAATTATGTGCTCATATACCGTTATGTTTGCGACCTAGAGGCTTACCGCAAAATTTACTATTTGCAGACCGTACCTTTTTACGATTATGACGCCCTAATGTTACAATGATGAGAACCGGTCCAATATAGAAGTTATGGTAATAATGTCTTCACTTCATATTCGTGTGATATTATCCAGAAGTGGTTATATTTTGGTCCTTATGAGGTGCTTATAGGGGTTTAAATATTAACAGCATTTTTAGTTGTTTTTTATATTTCAGTATAAATAATTTTCAAAAGAAAAAAGCAACTCTTTGTTTATGTTTTTAGTTATTTCATATTTTTTTCGTGATAGCAAGTGACCGGACGAACAAATTATGTTAAATTAAGTCTGTCTATGACGGTTGCAGTATCAATGAGAGCTCTAAGTCGCAAAGATTTCGCTGTAACTTCACCAGCACTTGAGGCCGTTCACTGGACGAACTCTTTCACAAGGAGCTCTACAGCAACTTTTTGCTATTTCTTCCTCAGAGATAAGTTTCAATACTAATGTGACAGTTGTTACGAAATTTTATTCAAATTTTTTAAAATGTTATTATGTAAATCAATTAAATTTATTGTCGTTTTAATTATTATACATTTATCACTACTCAAAACCTTAAATTGCAATTCTACATTCGCTCGTGCCTTTCTCATTCAATCATACCCAGCCATCTTTCTGTGGTCGTTGGCCTATCTGACTAAGGGTTCATTCAGAGTGCAAGCGCGGGTGCGGCGGCGGGTGCGGGTCCGCTGGTCTTGGCGTCTTCCCTTTCTGTGCCGAAGCGGCTACAAGTGGGTAGATCCACACGTCCAAATCGCAAACAGATGCTAGACGCTAGATCAAATGCTGTGAAAAGTACGAGCGGACGGAGCCAATAGACCTACTGTGAGCGCACTCGCGCCCGTACCCGCGCCCACCGCCACTCTGAATAAAGCCTAAGAGGCATTACGTTTTTTAAGTTTGTTTGTATGCAAATGCAACTTGACTTGTCTGCTCCAGGTACCATCACTTCTAAGACAATCTTATCGTTGAGGTAAAGCACTTGGTTAAAGTTTTAGTTTCCTTAAGTATATGAAAATAGTTGAGAAAACTTTCAACACGATGCGGGCTCCAAATTAAATGTTTCTTTGCCATGCGCTAAACTTTTGTGAATGTTAAATCGTTTTATTTTGGACTTTTTTTCCGATTTGGTATTGTAATCATCTATTACTATATACTTGATTGTTTTTTTTCAAACAAAACATTGTTAAATGCAATATAACATAAACTATATCGTTTTTCTGTACATTGTGTAAATTTGTCGGCGGTGGCTGCGCTTCTACCGAATAAATATTGAGTTAAGTGTTGGTTGGAGTTTGTTGTGTAACTGGTTTGGTTGTGTTAATGTGTTTTGTTAAGTTATTTGTAGTTGAAACCAGGTTAGTTTATTTTTTTCATCCTTCTAAATTGTAATAACACTTAAGTTAACTTAATCTTACCAGAATGAATGACTGTAAAAATTGGCGGTGCCACGTAACATGAATGATATTATATCATTGGATGCGTTTTTCTATTACAGTGTTGCATACAGCTGTCGCTTCGTACAGTCGCGTATCGCCGCGACAGATGTTACATGTGAGATCTGCCTTTGTTTTACAATAATAATAATCGTAATTCGTCGAAACGTGGAAGTGCTGCGTTATTATTTTAGGTTTAACTCCACACTCACATTTCGAATGAGAAGCTCTTTTAAGAGCAATTTCGAATTATGTAAATACCAATCGCTATTTCCATTAGTCGCTTTTGACCTCATTTTATATTTGATTTCAGTGAATAAATTCTTAATAGAAATGTTACTATTTTGGATCCGGTAAACCGCAAGTCTTTGAAATTAAAGGGAATATAAATTTAATTAATTTATAAATATTTACGGACAGTGATTTTCAGCAAAAAATAATCATATTTTGGAATAAGTACCTACTCGACATACTATTATTAGTTATAGAAATAATTATCGAGTTCTTAGGTTTTCGCGATTGTTACACATAGGAAATGAAACTATTTTACCGGATTTAAATCGCGTATATTTGTTTTTTCAAACAAACCGACGTTTCGGGCCCTTTACAGGTCCCATGGTCACGGTTGACTGAGGTGGTACAGTCTTCAACCAGTTATGTCTAATATTGAAGCAAACCACCCTATTTTTTCCACTATAATTACAATAGCTATTAATTAAATACCTTATTTTTAATTTTACAAAGAAAACATTCCAATTTACGCTATATTAAGTTTTACAAATTATTTTATTGAATGAATTTTTATTAAGTTCAATTTATTTTAATTATTAATAGAAATTAGAATATACGCGATTTAAATCCGGAAAAATAGTTTCATTTCATATAGAAATAATTGTTCAATCATATGGTACATTTGAAGTGCAGATTGTTATATAGGATTATTTGTAATATACATCGACATCATAAGCAACATCAATTGTTCCATGACTTATTAGAAAACGTAATAAATTTACCAAAAATTTTAAGTTATTTTTTGTATCGCATACCTTAGATCTATGTATGTATGCAACTTGCAAGTTCAAACCTTTTATTTTATAATACCATGTGACAGGGCGATCAAGTTGTGCACCTGGTGGTTAACGACACGCCTATCCTTAGCAGTTGCAGTGCCACTCAGAACTTTAAATCGCAAAGATCTTAGGGTCACTGTCACTGCGCCCGTCACCGTGAGGCATAATTTGACAAGTTCCATGTGCCCGTAATTTCACCAGCACCCTTACCCTTCCAAACCGGAAGTAATGTAATATGTGTTTGTAATGGCGGCAGAAATAGGTAAGGTGGCTGTACTTCCTTGGATGAACTCTTTCACCAGAAGCTCTACTGCTGCTCTAAACCTGCACCCCGACCACCCCAATTCCTCGCTCCTGCGTTATGCATCGGACAGGAAGCAAGTTGTATTTTGTTATCGCACAGATTTGTCACTTTTTAGAATGATCTATTTAAATACCTTTATTTTTGTAGGAAAGTAAAATCAAAATTGTTGTTTATGATGTTACTAATTCCTACGAGGTTGTTAGAATTTTACAAAAAAAAAACCCTGTATATAGGGTGCATCGAAAACGTGCAGTATTTTAATTTGTATTCATGCATTATTATGACTTAAACATTTTCTATTAGCGAGAAAACAGTTTTCATTTCTCAATTGTGTGCGGTCTGTCGAATATAGGCCACTAACTACTAATTGATATCATTTTACCATTAGCGGAAGTAGGTTCGGACATGTTTTTACATATGATGAATAATGTTATAACAAAGAAGTTGATTTTGTGTTAAATAAGTATTTATATGATTTATATATTGTGTAATATTTGTTTGTATTTGTGTTATAGTATATATTTTTCATACATAACAAAACAAAGCGCAAGTAATTCCAGCAAGAACAAGTGATTGTTAAAGTATCCTAAGATTCGAAAATGTTTGTTCTGTATATTCCAAGTTAAAACTTTGTCTTTGTTCGTGTTGTATACGTTAGGTACGCAGCGCTGAAGTCTCCGGAGTCTTATAAATAGTCAACTCATTACCCTCAAGAGCTTTGATTTTTCCGTAAATTTTTACCCAATTCTTTTCCTGCATAGAGGGAACGAGCACTGGGGTTAAGTATACTTCACATTTTCGAGTATTGGTTACTTAGGTTAACCGTTTCGTTTTAGAAAGGTTGATATGGAAATGGTCAAGGAGAAAGAAGGTTTAAGTTTATGATAACGATATGAAGAGTATAGAGAGCAAAATGTGTAAGTATATAAATTAATAATGAAATGAATGTTTTAGCAAATTTTCGTAATATTTCAGTAAGAAATATTTATGTAAACAAAATTGAGAATTTTGAACACTATCGAAAATTAACTACATTAAGTGAATACCTAGTATAAAATATGGAGCATACCTAGAGCAAACTTGACGCCGGTCCATGCAGTGCGGACATAGTGGAAGAGGCGGCGGTAGAGTGGGCGGTGGCGGCGGCGGCGCACGGGCGCCTCCGCGTCGGCCGCGGGCGCGGGCGCGGGATCGGCCTCGTCCCCCGCGCCCCCGCGACCCTCCACCGGCGACGCCGTGGCGTTGCGCACCCAGCTTTAACTCGAACCAGCTCCGCTCGCTAATGAAACCGCACCATCACGCTCACTGAACACTCACTCGCATGCATTGTTCGCACGTTCATTAGTTACAAATTTAGTTGGTAAAAAATATTCCTTCACAGAATAACTTTTGCTATAAACGCTCTCGAATCGACTCCATCAATTCTTCTAATTCCGCGAGTTTTTCCACAATCATTAAATTACTTTTAAATCTTTCACAAAATATGTATTATATTGCAAATAAATGTCGTTTTCTATAATCGCTATTGCGTCGGTAATGTAATCGCACCCTAACCATTCACTATCTTGGCATCATTTCCAAGTTGTTGTTATGTTCTTCATCACCCACGTCTTCGTGGTTATTAACCACTAATTTAATTATAAGTTCAAAACACTTACACCATTATTTATTGAAACAGACGACCAAATTCCATTAAGACAAACCTGAGTCAAATTGGAAACGACAAGCACTAATGTTATTTGAGGCTGAGTTTTGTCACAAAGGGCTGAAGAGGATATTTGACATGTTAAATAATTCAAGGGACATTTGGGCACTCAACTAACGACTTGAATGGGATGAGAGATAATAGCTTAGGATTGTGATTTCTTTCGAAGGTGTCGTTGACTGTTTCTGAAGCAGTTTTGATCACTATGTTAGTTTTAGTGTTTCTTTTCTGAGTTAATTGTTTCAATAAAGCGGCGAAAGACGGCAATCTGTGAACAAAGAAAATGGAAATTGTTAGTCCTGTTAGTTGCTGTGAAAATTAGTTTCGATTTAACAAGGAAGCGTTAGGGAACTTTCTCTCTTCGTGTTACAAAATTTAAAAAGAAAAATAGGAAGGAAGCGTTTGATTCTGTTTCTCTATTTAAAGGCGTTTTCCTTTTATAAACATTGTTAGAGGTTTTAACAATTTTGTTGTTTTACAAAGAACGATGCTAGTGAGCGAATAAATTGTTTTGTGAAGTAGTAAACTTTGTAACTCTCCCTTAACAATTTTTAAGTACGTAAAGTATTATTTATGTATTAATAATAATACATTTTGTGAAGTGTTTGTAGTTTTTATTAGGTTTACTAACACAAAGCTCGGACATATAGAAAAACCTTTCCGACCCGATGGGACTTGAAGCCACGACCATACTGCACCGTAGTATTACTCTTACAACCCGGGCTATGGGTCAAGTTATCCAGTTGTCGAAATTCTCCTGTGTTTTTGTCAAAGATCTTTGTAACTGGATTTTTCGGCATTCTGAACTGCTAGTGAGAGATTAGAACCTTCTTCATAAAAAAATCTCATGTTAAAATTAATGCCCTTTGTTAATCAATATTCACAAAGGCCATTAATTTTAACGCATCGTTTTTCGAAACAACATTGTTCATAATTATAATTTTATTTTATTTTCTTTGAATAGAAAAACATTCATTCATGGTTAACAACACATAAATATACACTTGTAAAGTTAACAAAAAAGTACAAATTAAAAAATTAACAAACATTAACTGCCGAACCGTCCCGGGTTTGATTGCCGATTTTTTAATTTACTCTACTCATGGCACTTTCCGCTGGCTTGAAGCTCAGAAAATTGTAGTCAGCGTGTAGCGACTGTATAAGCACCAGCCTTTTTCCAAGTAATATGCACTCTTTAGTCCTTATTTTTTTATTATTTATTATACAATTCACATAAATGTACTATACTTAATATAATGCTTTTCGGAACAATACATTATTATTATCATTACAAGGGACATTTTTTAATTACTCGTAATTATAATAATTAAATTTTTAGTAAATGATACGACCTGTATAACACTTGGGCTTTATTTTGTTTATTTACAAGTCAAAATACAACAACGATACAAGTTATGGTTGGCTTCCATTGTCAGCAGGCATGAGTACCGCATTCATATTAAACATAATGTAGTCCTGACGTAATATACTCATGCTGTAGTGTGCTTATGATACCCTATACAAAACACACGTTCAGTATGGGCGTGGTGTGGGTTCACAATGACAATTAGAAGTTAACACTAAAGCAAACAAGCCCCTCTTCGAACTTTCTGCGTATTCCTCTACAAGTGTAGGTTTATTTCAGATTTTTTTTTTGATTATATATGAATTGTCGAGAAGTATCTTTATAATGATAAAAGCACACCTCTTCTTCCTCAGAGTTACCAGTTTAATCCTATTCAAAGGGACCGAGTGAACTCCAAGATGCAAACTTAGGGGTTTATTTCGGGTAAGGGTTGTCAGTCTAATGAATTTGTTAATGAAAAGTTAAAAACCGGACACAGGGAGATTAGGAAATTTATTATAAAGTGCTTTTGGTTTCAAATGTAGAAACGTTTTTTAATAACGTCTAAGACAACTACGTCGACTGAAAAATGATGTACTTTGAATGTGGATGAAATAAATGAACAGCAACATTTTCCTGATGTGCTAGCACCTTGATTGTGTTAATAAGCTGTGTTAATAATAATCTGGTATAACATTCAACAATAAATTTTAATAGATTTATTTGCAAATGTGAACGCTGTGTTATTTTTATAGATTGTTTGTATTTGAGTATGGCTAACCTGTGTAGAACTGTGGATTGTTTTAGAGTGACATTCAGTTAATGCAAGCCCTAGTCGAAATCAGTCATGAATAACTACGTGGCATTCGTGCGGTGTTTGCGCGATTTGCATTAGAATTGGATCTGCGCAGTTCATGCAAATGCTTGGAATATGTTCGCAAAAATTTGTCATCTGACGTTTCTTCTTATTGCAGACGCCATGAGTTATTTTCTAATGATGAGGCTCATTTTTTGCATGCTACCTCTTTGAAATAAGGCACAAATTGACACAATCGCTGTAAATACAGCTCACCAAATGGTGAGCAGATTGACGTCGTCTCTTATCCTGAATTTATTTGATAGTTACTACGACATCCTCGAGAAAATGCGGTGTGGTCGATTTAAAAGAAAAACATCTAACAATAGGATAGTTTATCACATCCACAAGATCTACGTACTACGCCACTCTAAACATTTGTAATTGATTTAGAACAACATACTATTCCGTCCTTTGATTTCTTTTATTTTATCGAAAAACGTAAGAGAACGCTATTCGGTCATACAGAATTTTAATAGTGACGTCATTGCTCTGCAACATATCAAAATATTAGCAGTAGAGCTCCTTGTGAAACAGTTCGTTCAGGGAAGTACTGCCACCTTATCTATTTTTGCCGCCAAGCAGTAATGTCAGCATTACTGTTTTCCGATTTTGAAAGGTAAGGGTGCTGGTGAAATTACTGGCACATGGGACTTGTGAACTTAAATCTTAGGGTGACAGACGCAGTGACGGTGCCCCTCAGATCTTTGCGATTTAAAGCTCTGAGTGGCACTGCAATTGCTATGGACATGCGTGTCGCTCATCACCAGGTGCACGTTTTGTTCGTCCCGCACTTAGTATCATGAAAAAACAACTGTTATGGACAGGCGTGTAGCTTACTGTCAAGCGCACGACTTGTTCGTACCGTGATATTATAAATAATAATAATAATACTCGTAGATACACGCTATACTGCATTTACTTGACTTAGGTCCGTAAATGTAGTTCAAACCAGCTAACAAGCTGAGAAGACTAAAGATGATAATAATAATGAATCTCTAGTCACACGCAGTATTTCACAGCTTAAGTAAGCACTACTCACGCATACCAATGATCTCTGGCGTGCGGTTTATAGACGACAACGTTTATTGACATCAGTATAATTATTTGTTACATTCATTTAATAGTCTGTAAGAAAACGTACCGTTTAAACGTTTGCATTAATGTATGAGAAAAATATCTGCCACAGCACATCAATTGGCAACGGCACGATGCTCGCGCGAATGTGGTAAAAGTAATTCTTATTTCCAACCTCACTATTTTAGTTTCGAACAATTTGATGTTACCGATTCAGGCATTTCAAAATTAAAATTCAGGTAATATGCATCCGACCTACTTTCTCATTTTAGAAAATCAATATCCTCTACAGAGTCTAATAATGGATTCTTAATATAGCGGCCTATTGACTGATGAGTTTTCTCTTTGATAATTTCTACAAGTTATAAGATAATTTTCATCATACTAGTTTGTTTATGGTCACCTATAGTAGCTTGGTAATGTAATAGATTAAACGTATATATAAAGAAAAATTCATTCGATCTAATAGGACTCCAACCAGCGTCTGTATGCCAGCGTTTGTATGTCTAGGGTTTGTAATCAAGGGAAGTTTTCTTTGTGTTCGATCTTTGTGTTAATTATTATAATAAACTATAGTCCATTTCACATAGCATAGGTACGGTGACGTTTGAGATTTGAAGTTTCTAGAGATGTGTGATGTAAGAAAGTGATGTAAAATCAAATGGAAAAAAATCGATTCATATATCTCATCGTGACAGTTTGTTACGAAGAGAGAGTCGATTTAGAGCTATGGTTTAAGAACAATTAATAAACGAAATAAAAAGGATGTTATTAAGCTACTAAAACAATAACGCACACACTTAACATACATGACACACACATAGACAACCACAAATTACACCCAAAGTCACGAGAGAAATGAATGTAGGCCACATATTTCACAAATATTTCTCCCGGCCCGGGAATAGAACCTGGGACCTCTGCGTGGCAGTCCGGAATAGTAACCGTTCGGCCACGAAGGTAGTAGTAGTAGTTGACGACACCCGCCAATTGTTTCGAATTCGGACTGGCCAATCGGAGCGCAGTTGTCACCGGAATAATTTGACAGAATAGTTTTCAAACAAATTAAATGACATTTCGTCTCTATTTCTGGTTATATACTCGATGATTCTGGTTTACGCATCAAGTAGTTGGGTTAATTTATTTTTATCTTTATCATTTCTTTTTTTATTTACTTTACATAGTGTAATTTTTATTTTATTAGAGCTAAGTCCAAACTCCATGGTACCACGATAAAGTTTAACCAAGGTAAACAACTCTTTTATGAGGAACTGTATACGTTTTTACAATAAGATTCCGTAGATGATATATTAAGATTATCATATCCTCAGTTTAAAAACTACATTTAAAATATTTTGATTGAAAAGTCATATTAGAAAATTGAAGGCTACGTGTGTAAAATAAAGATGTATGGAAAGACGACATGGCGCCACACAAATTTGATTCAAAGTGTATTCCATAGCATTAAGTTTATTTGAAAAGAGCAATCCTTAGAGTTTCTTGCTTGTTCTTCTCAGGGAAGTCAGCGTAGTGAACGAGCAGTACCTTAAATGTGACGTTTTGAAATGTAAATTTATTTTACATATGGAATAAATGATTCTTTGACTTTGACTGCTTTGACTTAAAATTACAATTGAAACAAATATTGTTTGTTTTTGGTGTATAACAACAAATTGACTATTTCTTTTTGTGACCTGATTGTGAGAGTAATTAAAAATAGTATGCATGCAACGTAAAAATTTGAAATGTCACAGTATCCATTCTATGTGAAATGGACTATAGTGGAACCATTTTAGCGTTTGTAGCTGTAAAGGTGCCTTGTTAAGAAAAGAAAAACTTTCAGAGATTCTTAAGCATACTGTTATTATTTTTTAAACTAAATATTAGGCAACATCACATACGGGATCAAAACCAAAGTAAGTAGCTAGCTTGTGTTATGGAAATCGAAATAAACGATGGTACCACAAACAGCCAGACCCGAGACAATATAGAAAAGTTTGGTTTCTACACTGACCTGGTCGGGGTTTGAACTCGGGACCTCAGAGATAGCGACACCATGAAAACCGGTGTGCAATCCACTTGACTACTCTACTTGACCACTTGACAACGTCATGATTTCTCACAGTTAAACGTATCTTTGTAAAATTTGAGATCTGTTGTCTTTAATACAGGCCAATAATAATGATAAAGAATATATATAAAGACCAACATGTAATGGAAGAGTTACATTTTAAAAGGTTATGCCATTATACATTTATTATACGTTATACAATATGCTTTTAAAACAAAATAAAATGAAAATGCACCGGAACCATAGCACTCTCATACCTCGTCTGCTATGTAGCACGTATTTACTATATAATTACTAAATTGCTATAATAAAAAAGCAGTAGTTAACTTTTAAGCGCTGGTACAAATTAAAAAAAACTTATTAGTAAAAGACTACAACAGCTAAGGTCATTTTAAAAACTTATTACTCTCTTAGAAAGTTAATATCGTCCCTGTGAACCTGGTAAACAGATTAAGACCTCGTAGACGACATAGCGTGCGCGCAATTTTCTTAAAGAAAATGTCCAAGACATTAAAGTAGACAACTTCGTTTAAGGTAACTCCAACTGTAGTTCAAGTAGCAGCCATAATTAAAACTTGTTACGAAGGGCTACGCAGTGGCTACACTCCTAGGTATAAGGCTTTAACGATAGTCTAATTAATTAATAAACAGTTTATTTATTCAAATACGAGTACAAAAGGCTAACGTGTATTATAAGCTTATATACTTTAACTGCCTCCGTGGCCGAACGGTTACCATGCCGGACTGCCACGCAGAGGTCCCAGGTTCGATTCCCGGGCCGGGAGAAATGTTTGTATGGCTTACATTTATTTCTCTCGTGAGTTTGGGTGTAATTTGTGGTTGTCTATGTGTGTGTCCATGGCACCCGCGACACAGGGTTTCCCTAGTGTGGGGCTATGTTGAGTGTGTGCGTTATTTATTTATTATTATTATTTATTATACTAGTACTGTAATTGGGTTCTACTAAACGGATAAATTGAGATAGGTATACCTTTAATATAAATTTAAGTATACATATATACCTTTTGTGATTATTCAATCTATTATAGATTTAAAGAAAAAAGATTGTAATATGGTTGAATTGTTTGGAAAATGGAAGTAAATTAATTTGCTACTCCGCGAACCCAGCGAAGGTTAAATCGTGCAGAATAACTGCGTTTGTGTTGAATATTTTTTCATGCGTTTAATTTTCCTACCCCCCTTTACATAAAATTAATAAAATAAATTAACACAGGCGCAACTACAGTCACAGACACCACCACCAATAATATACTCAATATTGAATTGTTTTGATAAAATTAAATTCCGAAAAAACTCTGATTAGATATTTTTTGTTTTATTACAAAATTATATAATTTATCTCTAGGGTTTTGTCTCGATATTGTAACTTATTTACTTTATTTATTTCTTGGATTTTTCATTGGTTTGAGTCCAGTCAGATTGAAGGACTTTTTCTCTGTGTTCAATCTTTGCATCAATAATAAAAACAAGTTAATTTAGTTAAACTTTTTTAAATAATATTCGTTTCACACCTATTTGGGGTCTACGCGAACTATTGTCATATCCCTTATTTGATACTGAAATCATTACAAAGCGTTCACGTCCATTAATACCTCTTATCACTTCTAACCAATTCTAACTGTAGGCCAACGGACACGTCTAGACAGAGCAATCGGGTGCGTGCCCGAGCTGCCATACACTCACTCGGGACACCCCGTTCAGGGTTGCGGTTTTGACGTTAAATATTTCGTGTGACTGTTGTAGCGATTTGTTGCGTGGAAAATAGTTAGAGATTGCATATCACCAAAATCTTAAATTTCATCAGTTTCCGCATACAGAAGAAAGATTATTTATAGTCGAATAATTTTATTTTGTTTGTAGTTTTATGTAACAACATCGTATTTTGATAATATTTTTTAAAAGTAAAATGATGAACCTTTACGACGCGTCGTGACTAAAATCAAGCTGCTCACTTTTACTCATTATCTATGCGGATATGGTATTATATCGTACTATGATCGTTGCACACTGCAAAGTCTTCCTGTCAGTCAAAATTTTTTTGGTTTTAATTTTGTTGAAAGAATAGCATTGTTTGCCCGCGGCCTTAGGGTATAAATCCCGAAGGGTGTGAATAAGTAGTCGCAGTCGAGGCCTATTTTTGACTTTTTAATCCGGCTTAGCTGCGAGGCCATCCTTCTTGTTGATGTTTTGAATGAGGGACCGAGAATTAATAAATACTTTATCCCAAACAGTGAAAACTAATGGCGTAGATAGTGTTACTCCTCTTTAATTTTATTTATTTTATTATACCAAGTGACGGGACGAACAAGAGGTGCGCCTGGTGGTAAGCGACACGGCTGTCCATAGCAGTTGCAGTGCCACTGAGAGCTTTGAGAAAGACCCGAGGTCACTTCGGTGAACCCGTCACCCTGAGACATAAGTTATCTAGCATTCTTACCCTTCAAAACCGGAACGCAGTAGTGCACACGCATTACGCCCGATGGCGACTGATGGGACAGCGGGTGCATGTGAATAAATGTGAATTTATCTACAGAGCTTCAGTTGGAAACTGAAAAATAACATGTAGTAGGCTTTATTTGACGCAAAATACGTAATTTTCATTCAATTAACAAAAAAACTGATAAAAATAAATTCAAGTAAAAAAAGCATTTCAGCATTTAGCAGGTTCTCTGTAGTGCCTTAAGAAATAATACTAATAATAGAAATATCGCCATATTAAAATTATATGCAAATTAAATATTTTATTCTTAAATAATTCATTTTAGTCTTTATTTTAGCCTGCTCTCAGGATGTTATGTGATCGAGTAAAATACATCCTATCGTGTAACACAGTAGCATATTTTTTAGATAATATCCTTAGGCGTATCGTATATTTTGTAATACCGTTATTTAATGTGAAAAAGCCAAAACCATTTGATCTAGCAAAACAGTTTTTCCCGCTTCTCCTTCGGTGACTCGCCTAAATAGAAAGAATAGATAAAACTAATTAAAATGTTTATTTTCACACTGTTTTTCTTATAATCATAGGGGCCTGTAGACGGGTGCCATTATCATACACTTGAATAATTAATTTTGTGTTTAGAAGTATTAAGTAAAAAACGTAGAACACTTAATTACACAAATTTTAAGAGATCTTGTCACTCCATTATCATCACAATTAAAAAAATCGTAAAAATGTATCTTCAGTTTAATTCATAACGCTCAATAAATTGTACTGTAAAGAACTCACTTAATACGGTCTCAGTTTTGTATTGACTAAATTGGCTAGTCGATTTGCAAAACGGCGCTGTATTCTAACACGGCTACCTCGTATTCGACCGGATCGTAATTCGCCTATAAAAAGCAGGCCACACTGTAATAGCACGTGGCGTTTCACAAAGCGGCTAAGAAATGTGCCGCCGGAATACAATAGGGCGCGCAATTATTATGCTGCTTTGAGATACTTAGTTCCAAATATAGCCGCGCATAATACAAATACAGTAACGCTGCATTATTATAACAACAAAAATGGCATCGCATACAGTAACCGTCTCTAGTTTTAGGTGTGGAAAAAGTAAAAATATGAAATATGAAAATAGTGAATAAAGGTGAACATAAGTAACAAATTATTTCTCTACCAATAATTACTCTTCCTAAAAAAATTCTGAAGTTGACAATTTGAGCCTTACCTTGAGCCTTGTTACGAGACTGTGTCACGTACCTGCTTATAGATATAAGATCTTCACATCTTCTTCGACGATAATAAGATTTCTGATATTTTTAAAATCCATGAAGCAAGTTTTGTATCTGTTGTTCATAATTCATAGTCAAGGTGACATTTTCTCCTATCAACAATACGGCTAAACATTGGCCGCCGCTTCGTAGAACGTATCACAATTGGACCGTACACAAGGTAGCCGTATTACAAAACGGCGCCGTTTTGTAAAGCGGCTAGCCGTAATTTAATACAGCGCTTTATGTAATACGGCTGCGACATATCCACGAGGACAATGGGTCGAGCGTGTCATGCAAACTTAGATAACTTCACTTTACACTGAAGCAGAAATCTTTTAACCTTACGGCTTAATAAAAAAAACCAAAAGAACTGAGTATTGTTGGTAGTTATATAAATTAGAACATACGTCACTGTCGGGGTGAAAAACGAAAGGACGTCGGTAATAACCTGTGAAATGAACAGCTGGTGGCCAGTTGCCTTGTAGAATAAGTTTTCAAAGACGTAATTTAAATTGCTTTGGGATTGTCTTGGGGACGGAGCTGCTTGGGGGATAATGGAATTGGAGAACATGTTTTTTTTAGAAATTACACTGTTACGGATTATCTTTTAAGTGTCGTAAGCTGATTCGGTAGATTAATAATGGTGAACAGATCGCGTCTTTACTAGGACATCTGTATTACAGATCCCCAGCCCCTCCACATTCCGAACCAAAGGTAAGTACAGACGTAGGTAATTATAATCTTACAAGGTGAATTTACTAGTACACTTAAGGCGTGAGGATGTACGAATGAGTGTATAAGTGCGTGTGTTGAGTTGAGTAGCAGATGGTTTTTGTTCTATGTGTGTGTTTGAAGTTCAAACTAGGGAATTCCAGAACACCCACACAAGAACCAATTTAGTGTAGTTCTTTTCCCAAATTAGTCTTGCAGTCGTAGTTAGGACTCCCTTATTTAGCGCCCAAGTGATAATCGATGATTCAGCCAAATGAAGTCCCGAATCCGTATTCGAGTAGAGCCTCAACAGAACAGACGATTCTCTTGCAAAAGCAAGTAACATACGCAAAATTAGAAAATTCGTAACAGATCAACGATGTAGCAGTTCTTATTACCTCACCTAAGGTCCTAATTGAAAATCAGTGCTAGGAACTCAATTTCTAGTATATAATGAGTTAGTGACCTTTTGCTACCGCGGCTGACACCATACAAAGTATCTTAATACTTTGTGTTTTTCTTTATATTTATGTAAATAATAAGTGGTTTAATTTAGTTTTTGTTTTGTTTTGTAATTATTTATTTATTTGTGAGTTACTTAACGCGCCATCCGTAATTTGTTTCAAGCACAGTGACTCAAAGCGATTGCAACATTACTTAGAACCATGGTTTGCAATTGCAACGCATTAAAGGTATGAGGCGCATGGTCAGCGTAAAGTGCGAAGATGAGACCAGCACGGTGTGGTCCTGTGGGAATGAGACACTTGTTTCAACATCGAACATTGTCACATCTTGTTTAGTTTTTATGGCGGCACTTCACGTGGCTACTGTATTCGCTATTGGGTGTTCGATGTAATTGGGAAAATATTTGACGTACAGACAAACATGCAATACTGACAAAAATGACCGTCTGCAAATGGCGCCAAATAAGGAATTAAAATAATGAATATGATCGTAGTATGGCCTATTTGGCTCTTTTGATGTGCGTCGACAAACCACCCGCGCGCAGTAACGGGAGTTTGGTGTTGGCTGTATTTGTCGAATAGGCAAACAAGGCTAATGCTTTGTCATACATGCTATCTACACATGGTGATTGTTTGCCAAATATATCAAATACGCAAATAAATAGTAATATGAAGTGCCACCATTAAATTTAGTAAAACATATTGGCTTCGGCTTTGCTTCCGTAACTTGTGTCTTAATTGTGAATGTTTTAAAGCTTTTAATTTTTTTTTTATTTTCTTTTTCCTTGTGTGACGACATTTGTGGTAGCCAAATAAATGTATTTTTTTCTTCTTATTTCTTTTTATTTCATTTTTGTTCTTCTACTATTAGTGAGGATAAAACTTAGTACGCAATAAACATCTAAAACCCATTGGGCAATGTGCAGTGAATTTTACTTGAAGTTATAAAATTCATCTGCAAGACAAAAATGTTCAATTTAATTTGTACTCGTAAAATGTTTAATGATTCAGTTAACTTCTCGTAAACTCAGGCTGGTAAGACTTGTGCTAGAGATCTGAAAGACATTTTATTAACAAACATAAATGTTGAGTTAATTTTATACCATATGTAATATATTATTTGTAAACAAAATATATTTTGAGCGCATGTAATAAATTAGTTTTCGGCTAAATTATTTTGTTAGAGTATACATACTATAAAATAGGCAGTGAGACGTATAAATGGGTTGAAATATTTCTATGTCCCACTGCTGGGTACGGGTCCCCTCTCAGGTGAGGGTTTCACGCTGGACCAATGCGGGTAGGGGATTTCATACATTTTCCGAGGTTCAACGTGCAAGTTTCATCACGATGTTTTCCTTCTCCGAAAAGCTCAAATTCCAAAAAACTCTGAGGTGCAAGGCCGGATTCAAACCCTCGGCCTCTGCTTCAGAGACGGTAGGTCAAACAATTCGGCTACCACGCCTTTTTTAATTAGTCATAGGCAAAGGTATTGTATATTCGCCGCCTCAAGCGCACTTACACGTAATTCACAGTTGTGATGGGAAAAAATCATTCGCGTAGCTATAATAGGTTTACAATAGGTTCACAAAATAACAGGTTTATAATAGGTTTACCTACAATAGCTATATTTATTTTATTGAATATCATGATGTATCTACGACCATGATATTCATTTAGTCACACTCCAATAGTTTCTTGTTATTACTGATCGAACAAACATAAAGAAAAGTTCTTTTGATACAGCTGGACACGAACCAGCGACTGTTTAACAAACCTGGGCTTCAGATAGACGGATTTTTAATTAACAGTTACTAATGTCACTTTGGAAAAATAAAGTTACCCCCATGTTTATTGTATAATGACGTACTTGGTTCTATACCTTTACCATGACTTTATAGTCACATGTATCGCTAGCGAACGCGTCAAAAAATTATACATAAAATGTTACTTTTTTCTGTGACTACTACAGGGCTATGTACAATTTTCCATATAAAATTGTCAAATACTTTACGCGATCACAGTAAGCTCATGGTAGAGGTATAGTTCTCATTGAACCACATTCAATGAAAATTCAGTTACGTTTAGTCTCTACATAATTCTATAATTTTCTTGTTATTTTTATTTATTTATTTATTGGTGATCAGGTTACAAAGCCCCGTAAATACATACCTTACAGACTAACATACATAATAATATAATAATGTCATTTATTTATTTACACGTACGGACCGCGACGTGACACGCAACGTGGATGTCCGGTAACCATCCTCGGAAACGTCGGTACATGACATCCTTTGGCCAGAAGTCCTCCTTCATGAATATCGACAAATGTTCAGTTCGTACTCTCACCACAAATGATTTAAAATTCACATTGTAGTGGGACTTCAACTGCTCAACTCTCGGGACAATATTTACTTTCATCCGTATGTGTTCCACAACATATGTAGACTTTGTCGAGTAATGAAGTCGTAACACGTATAGCAACGTCATCGGTACCGCTGAACGCAATAGA
The DNA here is from genome assembly GCF_003589595.1 of Hyposmocoma kahamanoa. Taxonomy (NCBI): domain Eukaryota; kingdom Metazoa; phylum Arthropoda; class Insecta; order Lepidoptera; family Cosmopterigidae; genus Hyposmocoma; species Hyposmocoma kahamanoa. Next base: position 6,978,734 of record NW_020653850.1, read on the forward strand.
TGATTGGGGCCAGTCGGGGCGGTGCCACTACGGTTACGGCTGGTGTACTTCTTTTTCTTTTCCAGCTTTTTGAAACCGTCTTCGTCGCCCTGGTCTACTCGTCTCGGTGCGTGGTACTGACGACACAGCTCCAGAGATGAGTTTTCGTTTCGCCTTCTTCCCTTCGGTGGTTGCCTGCGTAATGGTTCAGGAACAATGAGTCTTGAATGAAATTCTTGATTTTTTTACAATAACACATATAGTAATAATGCATATATGAGTCAGTGAAGTTGACTCTTTAATACAACACTTTTTTATTTCATCAAAAGATAGCAAGTCACTAAAAATCAGTTTATTATCTGTAATAAAAAATCCGACTATAGTTCGTTTCAGAATTTCATGGCCTATGTTGTGACGTCAATTACACATTTTCGAGTTCTCAGGCTTTGGTGATTCCTACACATAGGATATGAAACAATTTTTTTTGGACCTAAATTTAGCGTATATTTGTTTTATCAAATAAATCTCATGTTTCGGGCCCTTTACAAGAACGTGGTCACGGCTGGCTGAGATGATAAAATCATCCAATTGTCACCTGTGAAAATTAAATGTATGCGATTTAGATTTGAAAAAAATGTTAAAATACACATTTTCCTAAAAATTTTGAGTAATGTCCGTTAGCACACGAGGAATATTCTGGCGTGGTTGTACATTGTGTTTATGTTAATGTACATTAATGGCGAATCTGAATTCTATTTACTAGGCAACAACGTTTAAATTCCTCTGAATAATACAACCGCGCGGTCAAATTCAAGCCAGACTCGCCCGCGCGTTCGGGATGCTCATTTAAGTCAAAACGTAAAAGCTAAGTGAATAGAGCGTATTTTGCCATGACAGACGCGCGCGGTTGCTTTGCGGCGGCGACGCGGACTTCGCTCGGCGACCGCGCCGCACGGGGTGGGCGTGATGAAATTCGTGTCAAATAAATGCGGCCAAGTGTTGTGAAATATGACATAGCGAAAACAAATGGCGATCACAGATTTCTTTTATGATACCAAGTGATGGGTCGAACTAGTCTTGCGCCTGGTGTTAAGCGACATATGTCCATAGCAGTGGTAGTGGCTATGGACAGGCGTGTCGTTTAATACGAAATTACAGGCACATGAAACTTGTTATTTTATGTCTCAGGGTGACAGCCGCAGTGGCAGTGTCACCCAGATCTTTGCAATTTAAAGCTATGAGTGGCACTGCAACTTGTTTGTGCAGGCGTGTCGTTTAACACCAGCCACGTGACTTGTTCGTCCCCTCACTACCAAGAAGTGAAAAAAAAAATTCATAAGCAAGAAAACCGCTTTGTTTTTTGTTGTTTTTTTCGCAGACTCGCACTCCTATTAAATTTTAATTTGAACTTATTAACACAGTCCGGGACGCGACAGTCACTTTATCTTTCCCGTTTGCTGTCAGTAGCTACTTTTTTGTAAGTTGTTACAACTCGGTCTTCTTCGGCTATAATACTTTCATTTTGGGTAAAAGAGATGGAGTACAGACAATTTTTATAAGAGTGAAAAAGATGCGATAATGTTTATAGTACGTGGTATTTTGTAAGGGATTAGGAAGCCGCTACGAGCCGAGTTACATTGCCCTCCAGGTTATGTTACATTGTATTTGTATTTTGGATGAACAAAACGGTATATGAATGTGGTTGATTACAATAAATTAATGAGTGAGTAAATTTATAAGTTATTAAGTTTTATTGAATGTCAGGATGTTTCATGATGACATTCAATTATTTTTTTCAGCACAGTTTCGAAATCAAATTCGGTTGCGAGGCAGGTGTTCACTAACTCCGTACCTACCTTCACAAAAACTCGGGGGACGAGGTGCTGCTCAAGAACGACGTTAAAATCGTCAATGCTATAGTGAACCCTAAGCTAGTTTACAGGGCTATTGAACTCTTATCTGCCGCGAGCTGTCAGCAAGGCGATCTGGGGCCTGCCATCTTCAGTCTCGCCATCTATCACATCATCCAAAATTTATATTCAAATTTTAACGTCTGGTACCTAGATAATGGAACCCTAGGAGGCCCTGCAAACATCGTACGTTCGGACTTTAAGCAAATCATCACAGTTTTAACACCATTAGCCTCGAACTAAACTCCGATAAATGTGAACCATACACCCCCAATTTTATCCCAACAAGGATACATCATTTAAAATTTTAACACTCTTGCCCTCAAAATTCGTCTTACCGACGAATTCTAGCTTAGCCTTCTAGGTGCACCCATATTCGATGATTCAATTCCAGTCTCGTTACAAAATTCATTCTCTCATCTCATTATTTTTTTTCATAAGTAATTTCAAAAAAATAATGAGACTAGTTTAGTTAGATCGAACACAAAAAAAGAATTCCTTCGATCCTGCTGGATTTGAACCAGCGTCTTCAAGCAATCCGTGCCAGATGATCAACTGAACTACGGAAAGAATCACCAGACCTTACGAATTTTTGTATTTTGTACTTGTTGCAGATCTTTGTTTAATATATTTAAAGCCTTTTTCGCCTTTGTGAAAAAAACAAAATCCATAAAATGACACGAGTGACCAAAATCACGTTGCGTTAAATGTACAATATCCCACGGCCAACATATTGATTGATACACGTGACTATTGTATCCATGTCCTACTAAATTGAAATAACACGGACATAATCGATTGTATCACGTCAATTTAACAATATCAAGATACCACGCAATGTAATATTAAGTACGCGTATACTACAAATGATTACTTTATGTCAGATATATACACTATTTTATTACTACACGCAAATACACGCAAAAGACTTTGAATAATTTCGGAAACAAACCGTTTATAAATACATATTTTTAATAGCAGTACAACTCCTTGTGAAAGATTTCGTCCAGCGATGTACAGCCACCTTACCTATTTCTGCCGCCAAACAGTAATGTGAGCATTACTTTGTTCCGGTTTTGAAGGGTAAGGGTGCTGGGGAAATTACAGGCACAGGGGACTTGTCAACTTATGTCTCAGAGTAACGGGCGCAGTGGCAGTGTTCCTCAAATCTTTGCGATTAAAGCTCTGAGTGGCACTGCAACTATATGGACAGGCACGTCGCTTACCACCAGGTGCACGACTTGATCCTCCCGTCACTTATGGTCGCATTCCAGAACTCTACTCAATGCTCAAGTCAGGACTTAAATATGATTTAAAGCACTGAAAATCATACTCAAGTTATATATATACTTGCCATTCGGGTCGTATTTCCAGTGCGTGAAATCATACTCAAGTCTGCTCAAATCCTGACTTGAGCATTGAGTACAGTTCTGGAATACGACCCTAAGTATTATAAACAAGAAATTTGGCAGAACACTTTTCATCTATTGTTTCATGATTTTAAAATCGACGTCCAAATAAGCAGGCGTTTCTCAATTCGATAGTTTTTTTGTATGTATGTTACGCGATAACTCCCGGCATTTGTGAACTGATTTTGATGATTCTTTTTTGTTGGAAAGAGGGTACTCAGTATAGGTCCCATTTAATTTGAAGGAAATGTTCCACCTTTAAGAGTGGCAAACTTGGGGATCCGGTTTCGCGTACTTTCCAGTAACCGATTTCAATGAAACTTGGCAAATAGATGTAATTCCATGAACTTTTGAGGTTGGTTCTTTTTATAAAAAGTTATTTAAATTTGGTTTCACACTCAACATAGCCTCGTACTAGGGAAACCCTCGCGGGTGCCATGGACACACACATAGACAACCTCAAATTACACCCAAACTCACGAGAGAAATAAATGAAGGCCGTACAGATATTTTTCTCGGCCCGGGAATCGAATCTGGACTGAACTGAACATAAAGTACTATTTTTGTGGTCAGTAAAGGGCCCGAGACGTTGGTTGTTTTGAAATCCGATTCGATTCATATCTAATTTGTGTATAAAATATTGATATATAAACTTCAACAATTTTTTTTAATAGCATAATTTTTTGTTTTCTTGTACGGACAACGGCACATCAGACTGCACACTTTTGTTCGAAAATCGCCTCCATTGCAACGGAACAAGATACGTCAATGTGTAGCTTGATGTGCTGGCGTGTGATGTACATTCAAAGCATATCTAAATGGACAATTATGGTATTGTTCTTCTTCTTTAACTACTAATCTAGTATCATGGTCAGTAAAATACTATGAATTAGACGTGTACGTACACGAGAAATATTTTTGTAAAAAAAATTTAGAATTGTTCAAATTCAATCCCAAGCAGTAGATACTTATTAATTAATTTCAGCTTATATAATTTATTTTATTAACCCTTTTATTGTAAATGCTATTTTTTTTTAACGCAAATACTCGTAGCCCCCGCATTAGGGAAACGCATTAGTGCCATGGAAACTCACGTAGACAACCACAAATTACACTCAAACTCGTGAGAGAAAATAAAATTGTAGACCATACAAATATTTCTCCCGGCCCCGGGAATCGAGTCCGGGACCTCTGCGTGGCAGATCAGCATGTTAACCACTCGGCCACGGCAGTTCTTGAATGCTAAAATGGTCCAGTATACATATCTATTTTGACGAGGTAGTACCACACCCCGGACACTGCATACAACGGTCGAAAGTTATTTACCTCCTACTACTGCATATAGCAAAGCGCTATCTGCACACTTGCAAATGTGTGCGTGAAGTGACAGGGTTACCCATCACCTTCTCGTACAATTTACGTTACGTGGTCAGAGCGGCAAATCTGTTATCTCTAATTCTATTAATAGAATCCTAATAATTACACATGTTCATTAGATATTAAACTATATTCAAATATCAAAACCGTCTTGACGCGAAAACGGCTCGCTGACAGCCTTGTTGTCGTTCAGTCAATGTGACCGTCAATGTGCGGGGCGTGGTGCGGTATTTAAATCTAGGGAGGGGCGGAGAGTGTCCATTCTCTTACTTTTTTGTTCTCTGGTAGTACATAAAAATTATTTAAAAAAACTTTCGCTTCTTTAGTAGACTAGAGAATTTGTTGATATACAAATGCGGCTATGAGGTGTTATTCGCTCTTTTGCTTCACTGATTTTGATACTTAGCTGTTATGTATGAGGAGACATTTTGATAAAAAGCAAACAAACTTAATACCGCGTATATGAGTGAGAAGTTTTTTTTAAGTAAATTGACTTGCTTTTGACTACTACCCAGGCCTGGAGCAAAGATAGAATCTACGATGGAACGAGCACGAGCCTATTCAGTCGTAACTTAAAGACACATAATAAAAGATGAAAAGCGCTTAGCACGTTTGTCCCGCTATACATCTAGATGTCCGATGGCAAAAGGGGCGGGCGAGATGAGCTGAGCACATTCACCGAAATATATTCTATAGAAAACCAACAGAAAGGCAACTTTGCGCCGGTGGGCTAAACAAGAAGTTTGTGAGACTGACCGAAATAACCTTTATGTTTTCATATGAACAGAATAAGGTGTATGGAATGCATAAACATTTATGTTGCACATATTTCTAAAAAAAATCGCCAAGTACTGGTAAAAGTATTTTATCTGAGACCTATGACACCAGAAAAATGGTGGGTATTCCTCCTCAGAAAATGTGAAATCTACTAATTTATAGCAGCTATATACTGTAGTACTCATTATATTTTATCATGTATGTACTGCACATTTTAATGGAGTCGCTCTTTTATTTCAGAATGTAATATTTTGTAATTAATTTTATAAGTGTTATTAATAAGTTAAACAATCTATAAACATGTACAGTTAAGGAATAAAGTTTTCAAAATCAAACACATTCATTCATAAATAAATAGTAATGCCATTAGTTAATTCTTTGTCTGTACAATTGTCTTTCTAAATATAACGCTGTAATGGAATATTTAATTGCACAAAATGTAACATGTCGAACATAATAGATATCACACACGTGGATTTATTGTTTTTTTTTAATAGTGGCTCTATTCGTCACGAACAAGCATTGATTGTAAATTGTATGATTGAAAATGTATAGTGGGTGCTTCCCAGAAAGTTTGTAAGCGACATTTCGTAGATTTTTCAGAGGAGCAAGTTTCAGGTTTTAATGATTATTTTAAAATATTCACGTCCTGTTTTAATATTACGATTTGATTTTAATCAAGTTTTAAAATAGATTTTTAAAACGACACGTTAATATTTTAAAACAGTCATTAAAACCTAAGACATGCTCTTCTATCTTAATGAAATCTATTTGCTAGTAATAATAAATAGCTGAATATAAATAGCTGGCCACGGTTTTGAATACAGTAGAATGTTTAGTTGCAGTAGAGCTCCTTTTGAAAGAGTTCGCCCACGGAAGACTGCCACTTTACCTATTTCTACTGCCAAGCAGTAATGTCAGCATTACTGTGTTCTGGTTTTGAAGGGTAAGGATGCTGGTGAAATTGTAGGCACATGGGACTCGTCAACTTATGTCTCAGGGTGACGGACACTGTGGCAGTGCCCCTCAGATCTTTGCGATTTAAAGCTCTGAGTGGCACTGCAACTGTAATGGACAGGTATGTAGCTTACCATCAGGCGCACGACTTGCTCGTCCTGTCACTTGATATCATTACAAAAAAATACGGATAATATTCACTGGCTACTGTACAAAATTAATGTTTAATTTTCTTTTATTACATCTACTTCAACTCATTATTTTTCTGAAAAGCAGTTAATATTTATTACGCTAAACGACTAAAATACTACATATATTATCGGGCCAGGTGTTTCAACAGGGTTTCTAATTTGGTACGTTCTTAAATTAATAATAAATATTTCACTATTTCGTTTTTGATGATAGAGCCCTGGCGTCTCTGGTGCTTATAATATATTCCCTACAGTAGCGCAACGCATTTGGTATTCGGCGATACTGGCGCCCGTGTAGGTACTTGAGGTGTCTTACGCAGACAAGCAAGGGATGTCTTACTTATCTACGTAAGTACAATAATTATAAAATATTACTTATCTATTAATAAATATTTACAAATGTTGCTGCCAAATATTTATGTCACATTCTATTTTTAGATGCTTTCAGTTTTCTATAATTAAATTTAACTGCGAATACACTATAATATTGGCATTCGGATGAACAATTTTATCACAAAAGAATGGGAGGAAATAGTTTAGTCAAATATTATTTCCAATATTGCATTCTACACAGAACAGTTTATGTGTGCCATTATTTACATATGCATGCAACGATTTTCATAAAACTCGCTGAAGTTATTAAAAAATATTTGAAAATACGAACTTGACAAATTGGCGCTCGATCCAAATTCAAATTCAAATTCAAAATAATCTTTATTTCATAGGTAAGCATTATTACACTTTAAATCGTCACAATGGTTAAACTCTACCTCTCATTCGTAAGGCAGATTCCCCTGAGAAGAATGAACGAGAAACTCTAGGGGTTGCTCTTTGTAAATAACATTTACAATATTTTTTTTTATTTGAAACATCAGAGATCGAGACTACCTCCATGAGCTAAACGGGTTACTACCACGGATTTTTGTCATCCAAGTACGCAGAAGTTGTATAATAACCTTTAGTATAAAGTTTTTGTTTCACTATAGTTTTAAACCTCGTGAAAGGCAAATTTTGTATATCAACCGGAATCTTGTTATAGAAGCGTATACATTGCCCTTTAAATGATGTTTTGACTTTGTGAAGACGACTATCAAAAAAAGCTAGTTTATTTCTATTCCTCGTATTAATGTTATGTCTGTCACTATTTTTCATAAATAAATTAGTATTCCTTTTAACATAGATTACTTTTTCATAAATGTACTGTGAGGAGTACTGTGAGGTGTAAGAATGTTAATTTCCTTAAACTTATCTCTCAAAGATACTTTGGGGCCCAGATTGTAAATTGCCCTAACTGCACGTTTCTGCAGGACAAAGATTCTGTTGATATCGGCGGCATTACCCTAAAGCAAAATGCCGTATGTCATTAGACTGTGAAAGTAGCTGAAGTAAACCAATCTAGCGGTTCCGACGTCTGAAAGTTTCCTTATTTTTTTAATCGCGTACACTGCATAGCCGAGCCGTTTTGATAACTTACTTATATGGGGACCCCATTGCAATTTAGCATCTAACGTTATACCTAGAAATACAACTGTATCCACAAGATTCAATTTTTCGTTTCTAACTACAATGTTTGTAACCGTCTCTCTAACATTGGGTAATGTAAATTTCACACAATTTGTTTTTTTCTCATTAAGAAGTAGGTTATTAACAGCAAACCAATCAACTACTTTAGATATAGCATTGTTCATATCGTCGTAGGAACATTGGTGCCTTTTAACTTTAAATAATAAGGAAGTATCATCAGCAAACAATACTATCTCATGTTTTATACCCTCCATAAGGCTAGGTAAGTCATTAATATAAACTTTTTTTTTTATTTTTTTATTGTGACTCGGCAAAATGACTGCACCGCGCCTGATGGAAAGTGCGAATACAGTCCAGAGATGAGAGTAACGGATGGAAAACACAAATATCTTCACTCCGTCACTATCATTTTGCCGGTCTGGCCAAATGCTTCTTCACACTACGTTTGAAGGACCCGATGTTATAGAGGGGAGGGAATACATGCGCCGGGACTTGGTTCCACAATTTGATGGTTCTATATATATAAGATAGGTAATATATATAGAATATTTTAGCAACTTCTGCGTCTGTGTTTACAATTTTGTCATTAAATCTTAGTTGAAAATCTAAGTTACGAGGTTTGACCCTTCCAGTTTCGCTGTTTATAATATTCCAAGTTGTTTTTACTACATTCGCGCTGCTTTTTATTTTATTATTTATAAACATTGCTTTGGCTGCAACACAAACACGTTTAAACATTTTCGAATATTTCCTAACAAAATCATTAAAACTGTTACTAGTGTTATAAGTCCTTTCATCGTAAAGATCATATAATCTTTGTCTACTTTTGTGAATTCCCACAGTCGCCCAATCACTAAATTTCAATGAATTAATAATAGTTATGATTTTGAAACGTTACGTTACGACAAACTAAGCAAGTTTGCAGGATGTGGTCTACGCCGCCCCACTTCCGTCGCGTACCCCACCGTTGCCCTGCGCTACTGTATGGTTTGTAAACTGTATTTTCTTTACGTTACCAAATGACAGTACGAATAAGTCGTTGTTCACTTGTAGTGCCGCTCGGAGCTTTAAGCTGCAAAAATCTGAGGGCCACTGTCACTGCGCCTGTAACCCTGAGACATAAATTGATAAGTCTGATGTGCTTGTAATTTCGCCAGCACCCTTACCCTTCAAAACCGAAGCACAGTAATGCTCACATTACTGCTTGATACTGCAGATTGTCATTTCATTATCTACACATAAACTTATCTCGCTTCTCAATAGTAACTTTTTAAATATTTTATTTCCCTTCACTAGTTTAGGAGCAGCAGAACTCCTTGTGAAAGAGCTCGTCCAGAGAAGTACTGCCACCTCACCTATTTCTGCCGCCAAACATGAATGTTAGCGTTACTGCGTTCCGGTTTTTGTGGGGTCTGGAACTTGTCAACTTATGTCTCAGGGTGCCGGGCGCAGTGGCAATGCTCTTCAGGTCTTTACGATTATAAGCTCCGAGTGGCATTGCAACTGTATTGGACAGGCGTGTAGCTTACCACCAGGCGCACCACTTGTTCGTCCCGTTAGTTGATGTTATAAAAAAAAGAAAAAAAAACTGTAATTATAGTTGTTTACACCTTGTTCACTTTAAATTCAAACAAACGGATATAAAAAACACAAAATAACATTTGTTTGAATATATTTCCAACAATATTCAATATCAGCAAAAACGTATTAATATGCTAAGTTGTAAAAAGTTTCTTACATAATATGGGTACATGAACAGTTATTTTCAGAATCCAGTCGCGTGAAGTTTATAAAGTAGTTATAATAATGCATAGACGTGTCAAAACAAACAATTGAAGTAAAACGTATTGTAAAGATTAAACAAAAACTATGAAGATCGTTGGCATCATACTCTTTGCCTGTGTGTGTAGCTGTTGGTCAAAACATATAAATATAACCAAAAAACCACACTACGACTTAAGAAATGCTGAATATTATTTCAATGATTTCATCATTAAATATTATAGGCATTACGCAAACTCTGAAGAAAGGGAATTAAGGCGCCAAATTTTCGTAGGAAATTTGAAGAAAATCAATGAATTGAATTCGGATCCGAAGAATAAGAAGATATATGACATAAATGCATTTGCTGACTGGACGAACGAAGAAATCTTAGCCACTAGAGACGTTGTCAAAACAGTACCTGTATTTATGCTTAATTACTAGCTTACTTTGGTGTGTTATTTTCGGGTTAGGTTAGTGATGAACGTGAGGTTTCTCTACAGATAAAGATGAATCGACATGAATATATGGAATCCCAGCACAGGTGAACTACGCTCATAAAGTATTCTCGCTAAGTTTCAAGTTTTTGCAATAGTCGACTGCGTTTGGCGTAAAAGTCAGATTGCATCGTTTCAAGTTTCTACATTGTTAACCTTATTATTGGATAGTGACTAACATGTAAAGTGTAAGAAAAGATACTAAACAAGCAGATGGTTTATATAAAAACAAAAACAAATGTGTGCACTAAACGTCGCCACGTTATACTATTTTTTATTCACCTTTGCAAACTTCTTCTTCTTCCTGTCCTTACCCCATGCTAGGTGGGGTCGGCGCAACATGTAATTTTCTTCCAACCTAACAGTCGTCATTTCCACATTCTTTCTTAGCCTTTGCGGACTATTTAATAATAATAATAATAAGTGAAAGAAAAATACATGTTGTGCCGATCCCACCTTGCGTGGGATAAGGACAGGAAGAAGAAGAATGATAATAATAAATTAGACATTTATTTATAAGCACATTTGCAATACAAAAGGTTAATAAAGGTACAGTTTCGGAAATGTATTGGAATTATTAAAAAATTGGCCTCAGCAAGTAGTATACACACAGCAGGTTCCACCTTAAGGCATGGACATTCGCTGCTGAAAATTATCAGATTTTACAATGATTAAACATTTTAAAATTTTTGAGGGACCCGCTTAAAATTAATTTATTATTTTTATTTATATTTATCATTTTATTTATCAATTTTTCGGGGAGTTTTTTTAAATGGGACAGTATGGAGAAATCCAAAACCATAGAAGATACAAGGAAACTGTCTTAGGAACCATTGTCTTTTTTTGTGGAAACAATTTTGGCATAGTCAATTTTCTGGTGAGTTGTACATAAAAATTAATAAAATTGACAATTTTTTTATGCTAAGAGACTCAGTTTCTAATAAGTATGATTTCATTATATGGGAAGAAAAAATCGGGACAACAGAAGTTGGTCAAATTTAATAAATAGTTTTTTTTCAAACAAAAAGAATAGCATTTTAGTAAATTTGACCAGTTTCTGCAGTCTCGATTTTTTTCTTCCCATACAATGAATCATAATAATAAGAAACTGAGTCTCTTGGCATTAAAAAAAGTCAATTTTATTAATTTTGTACGAAAAATATTTAATGAAATTTGAACAACTTCGGCTGTTCCGATTTTTTTCATCCCATACAATGAAATGATTCCACTTACATAATTTCCTGGAAGAAGTCTTTCACAAGGAGGTCTACTGCTAGTAAAAATACATTTTTATAAACACTGTCATTACCTTGAATTTCCTTTTACGTGTGTCGAAAATTATTTAATAATTAGTAAATGTACCATTTTTCCTCTGTGCTCCATCTTTCATATGACGGAGAAAATGGAATTACCTCGGCCAACAGGAAAGGAAAATACTTCTCGGGTTATATTTACATGTCGGTTTATAATTGTTGACCTCATTAAATAAACGAACTCTCAAACTCAAATATAGCTTTATTTCATAGGTAAGCAAATTATACTTGAAATCACTTGAAGTCATATCATTAAACTCTACTACTCTCCTGTAAGCCCCCTGAGAAGAATGAGTAACATTATGCGGAGGTTGATCTTTGTAAATAAAAATTTGTATACATTTATTATTTACAATATTTACTTCAAATATCATACGTGCAGGAGCTAAGCAAGAGCAAGAGCTTGTCATCCAAGTTCGCAGAAGCTGTATAATAACCTTTAGTATAAAGGAAATGAAACTATTTTTCCGGATTTAAATCGCGTATATTTGTTTTTTCAAACAAACCGACGTTTTGGGCCCTTTACAAACCTTACCTTTTCTTTGTAAAATTAAAAATAAGGTATTTAATTAATAACTATTGTAACTATAGTGAAAAAATAGGGTGTTTTGCATCAATATTAGGCATAACTGGTTGAAGACTGTACCACCTCAGTCAACCGTGACCATGGGACCTGTAAAGGGCCCGAAACGTCGGTTTGTTTGAAAAAACAAATATACGCGATTTAAATCCGGAAAAATAGTTTAATTTCCTATGTGTAACAATCGCGAAAACCTAAGAACTTTAGTATAAAGTTTTTGTTTCATTATAGTTTTAAACCTCGTATTTTTTTACTAAGCAATGGAACGAACAAGTCGTGCCCCTGATGATAAGCGACACACCTGTCCATGATAGTTGAAATGCCACTCAGACCTTTAAATTGCAAAGATCTGAGGTGTACTGCCTCTGCGCCGACCACCCTGAGACATAAGTTGAAAAGTTCCATGTGCCTGTAATTTCACCAGCTTAAAACCGGAACACAATAATTCTCATATTAGTGCTTGGCGGTAGAAATGGGTAAGGTGACAGTACTTCCCTGGACAAACTCTTTCACAAGAATCTCTACTGCTAAATGGCAAATTTCGAATATCAACCGGAATCTTATTATAGAAGCCAAATGCCTCTTAAATTAATTTGTAATTTTGTGAAGACGGCTGTCAAGAACAGCCAGTTATTTTATATTCTTCGTATTAATGTTACATTATTAATGTTATGTACGTCGTATTACTTTTCTTAAAAGAAATTACTACATAAATTACATTTTTTAAATTTCCCTTACCGCGCGTTTTTCGCATCGACGGTTTTAACTCAAAACAAAATGCTAAACAGCAAAACATGTCAAAGTAGCTGAAGTAAACCAATCTATTGGTTTCAACCTCTGAAAGTTTCGTATTTTTTAAATCACATAAACTGTCCTGAACCTGGCCCTTTCGATAACTTATTTACTTATTTGTGGTTCCCATTGGAATTTAACATCTAAAGTTACTAGATAATATCTGACTTTGCTAACCAAATATTTATTTAACGTTACATAATTAAAATAACAGTTTAATTTAAAGGTTAAAATTTAGCTGATCCCGGTTGCAAGTTGATACACACCGTTACACTGGCAATAAACTGAATCGTAAAAAGTAAATGCCAGTGGCAGTGTTAAGGTATTTTTGCTCTTGTTTATTTACGTTTTTCAAAAGTTACTTTGTACGCCCTGATGCCCGTATATTGTTAATAATTTACAGTCTCACATTTACTACATCGTATTTTCCTGAGCCCATTCCGTGTGGTAATAAAATGGATACATTGTTAGAAAAAATCCGGATTAGTGCAACACTTCAGTATCGCAGTACACAACTTATTCCTATAAGGTGTTATAAAAATAATTAATATTTTTCAGTTACGAAATAGGGAATAATAAAACTATTAAAATGAATAAACATAAAGATAGTTATTCTAGTAACAGTAGAACTCCTTGTGAATGAGTTCGTCTAAGGAAGTACTACCACCTTACCTGTTTCTGTCGCCAAGCAGGAATGTGAGCATTACTGCGTTTCGGTTTTGAAATTACAGGCACATGAGGCTTGTCAACTTATGTCTCAGGGTGTCGGACGCAGTAGCAGTGCCCATCAGATTTTTGTGAGTTAAAGCTCTGAGTGGCACTGCAACTATTACGGACAGGCGCGTCGCTTATCACCAGGCACAGAACTTGTTCGTCCCGTCACTAAATATTATGAAAAAAAATCTTAATGAGAAGATGTTAAGAATGGTTCAGAAGAAGAGAATTATTATTAAAGGCAATGTATAATGAAAGCGGAAAGTCACGGCTGTTATCTAAAAAGCATTATAGAAGAAAAGATCAAGCTGAGGAAAAGCAGCAGAAGACTTATATGCAGTATCTCTGTGTTATATGTGTAGGTGTGTTATATTGTATCCTTATTAAAATTGAATGTTATCTATATAAGATCATGTATGATTTTTTTTACATAAAAAGTGCGTATTTTACTTCTATCTCACCTAATGGAAAGTGACGATGAGTTCGACGAGCATGCTCACCTAAACACTCTCGCCTTGAAAAGGTCCAAGTTGTAGCGTTCGGGGAATAAGTCTGCAGGTAGGGAATTTCATGTCTTGGAATACTTGGAATATCTACAATATATGACACGAATTTAAAATGTTATAAGCGAATTTGCTAACACTAGAATTTTATTTTTTTTTTGATTAACGGATAATGAAAGAAAGACTGAACCACTCACACAAACCTTTTTAGGCTTCAGTGCCAACATTGTAATTTAAAAATGTTAAAAAGTTATTTCGTTCAAATATGCGACATAAAATATATCAAGAGCTTATCCTAAGTTAAATCTTGTGCCACATTTGGAGAAATTCCAACGCCTAAATAAAAGCCTTTCAAACTAAATTTAGGGGTTAGAAGTTCATAAGTCAACTATAACTGTGTAATATAATGTTATAGTTATTAATACAAAGATCGAACATTGAGAAAAAAATTCCTCGATTTAGCTGGATCCGAATCAACGTCTTTGAGCTAACCGTGTCAGACGCTAAGCTAACTAAGCCACGGAACGAACTAGCGAAATGGCTGAGTGAAGAAATAGATTTCTCATAGATGGCGCTACCGCAAAAAAGTCGTTCAAAACAAAAAAAATAAATATACGACGCAAGCACATAGAAACAAGCACTAATATAATTCGTCAGTCACGGTGTGCTGGAAGACGTTGGTTTGAATCCAGCCAGATCGAAAGATTTATTCTAAGTGTAATCTTTGTTTTAATAATTATAACAAAATCTAGTGGAGTAATTTCACAAAAATAATTGAATATCATGGTGATCAAACATCGGACATTTAATAAACTTAAAAATTAATATCATCTGTTTTTAATATACGAATAAAACGAATTATTATTACTTTACAGTATGTTAATATATACATATGTAGACATTTTTGTCGAGATCTATTGCCCGAAAATATAAGAATAAACAAAAATGTCACACGTTTTTACCCTTGACACTGTTATTTACAAAGCGGACGTGTTTACGACTCGGAGCCACCAATTACGGCTCATCACCTGTCCCTTGCGAAATGTCCTAACAAGTACTTACAGAATAATCAATATCAGCGAAAGAAAGCGAGCTATTAGGTAAATTTGCATATTGGACTCAACGGATAAGTTTAAAGAAATTAATATTTTAACACGGCGTCACAGTATAAATATTTCGCACGCTTAGTGTAATTTACAAAATGACAACTTTCCAGGAGCGAGGGTAAGAGAGTTAGATTTTTTTTACAATATTAAGTTACGGTACGAACGTTACTACGGCGGTCATTATCGGAATAATGTTCACTACCTAATTTCCGTGGCAGTTGTTATTATTTACATATTCGATTTTTTTATCTTGCTATATTAATTAATATTCGAGGTATTGTATCGTGAAATATTATTTAATAATTACACGATAATATACTTGAATATTTAAATAATAAAAATTGACACGAAAATTAGGTAGTGACACTAGTCCGAGAATGACAGAATGACTTATAAATTAGTCGATAACTTTTTATGTTTAAATAGGAGAGAAAATAACTCATTTATCATAATTTGTTTCAAATATAATTTCAAATATAATATATTGATAAATATTACAAACGATAAACCTTAACAAATATCGGTTATAATTATTTCTTGGGGCGCACTATAAGTTTCGGGAACGAATAAGAAAAAATACTTTAAATGGTCAGAAATTAATTTATTGTTTGTCAAAATATTCTCCGTTAGCGTTAATGCACTTTTCATACGAATGAACCAATTTTGAAAACATTTATGCCACTCCTCTGTGACAATCTCTGAAACATATTTTTTATACTCTTCGATAATGAAAATCTTCAGGTAATGAAAATCGTTGACTGCGTAACTGGTTCTTAATTTTTGGAAATAAATAAAAGTCACTAGGTACCAGGTCGGGACTGTACGCGGGATGGCTCATAAGGTCAACGTTGTTCACTTTCAAAAATTCATCTGTCTGTCTGGCCGTGTGAGAACTGGCATTATCGTGGTGGAAGATGATACGTCGTTTACGATTATTTTTACGGAGTTTGTTAATAATTTCCAGCAAAGAAATAGTTGTGTACCAATCACTATTCACGGTACAACGACTCTCCAAACCAATACTAGCCACGTGTCCAGATTTAATAAAAAAAGAAGCAATCATCTGCTTAGAGGCACTTTGCACGTGCGCCACTTTGGTTGGTTTCGGCTCATCTCGAAAGACCCATACTCTCGATTGCTGCTTTATTTTGGGATCGTAACTATAAATCCGTATTTCATCATCTGTTATTATGTCCCACACCAAATTTGACGCCCCTTCGTTGAATCTGGTAAGCATGGCATTGCATCAAGTGACGCGATCCGTTTTTTGAGCCTCAGTCAAATTGTGTGGGATCCACCGAGAGCTCAGGGTTTTCACACCCAAATGTTTGTGTAGTATTGATTGTATTTGACTCATGCCTATGCCTAAAGATGCTCGAATGTCATGGTATGTCACACGCTTGTCTGTTTTGATCATACGGCGCACAGTATCGATGTTTTTGTGGTTCACAGCAGTGGACGGGAGACCATCACGAAATTCGTCACTGAGATTCACATGACCGCGTTTGAATTCTGCAAACCAGCTATAAACAGTCGTCTTGCATGGTGCTTCATCGCCAAAAGCAGTTTGAAGCCGAGTGAAGCTCCGCTGAGCTGTTAAATTACACTTAAATTCGTAGAAAATCATACTACGAAAATTTTCACGAGTTAAATCCATGGTGATTTAGACGACCATTTTCTAAAATTACGCCACATTGTAAAAACAAGTGACAGTCAGATGAAACAGACTGTATTCTACAGCCAAAGAGTTCCTTATTCAAATGTTGTAATTACTTTGTAAATATTGTTTATGTAAGTGGCCAGTTCCGGAAACTTATAGTGCGCCCTATGTATTTTGCCAACTGAGCTACGGATCGAGTCAGTAGACCTTACGAATTTTGGGTCCGTTCGTTTTGTCTTTGAGTTGGCTTAGGTACGGTAAATGTAATTTAAAGCTATTTTTTAATAAAATATACTGGCAGACACAAAATTATTTAATAAAAGAAAAAAAAATAGGTATGTAATATTAGCCGCTATGAAAATAATTTGAAATAACATGAACTTAATATAAAAAAGTCACAATTATTAAAATCCTTTATTTATACAGTAACAATAAGACAATATCAAAATAATTGTTTAAAGCAAAATAAGTTTTCATTCATAATCTACTAATATAAAGAACAATTCAAACAAAAATATCTAAGCATTACATTTCATATCGAGTTCTTAGATTTTCGCGATTGTTACATTACATTAAATTTCAGTTTTAACAAAATTATGACTACTACAAACATGAAAAATTATATAATTACTACGAAATAGAGAAAAAAAAAATTTTCCATACTAACAATCGTTAGATTAGGTTATTATTAATGCAGAAACATTTTATGTTGTTAACAGTAGGTACTTAATGCAAATAGACTAGATATCTGACAAAAAATGTTGATGAAAAATTTGTTAAACTCGCGGTCAATATACCACGGGGACATAACAAACTAGTGGTATAACAAACGGATCCGAATTTTTCTATGCGTTCGTTCGTTACAGATATTTGTTTTTGGTTTTACAGCTATGTAAAGTTTTTCATAGAGTTCTCACAAATATTTCTTTCTTAGCAATGTAATATATTTATAAACAGTAACTTCTAGAGTTATTTTCTCATTCTCATTCTCAAAGAAATCTGTTTTACGAATAAGTAATATTTTTAAAATTTATTTCTTAAGATTCATCAACCGTTGTTGCGTCTATTACGTATTCCATTTTTATATAGGTAAAATTCTGACTAGGTGTATAACTACTTACAGATAGAAAACAGCTTGCACTTGGCTGAATCATCTTAATGTTTAGGTTCATAAGAAAAATACAAAAGAAAAAAGAAAAAATATGTAATAAAATAAATTACAAAGTACGTATTAGTACGCTTACTTGCCGAGAATAATATATCAACAGTTACACTATGCTCATTGTGTAAACTTGACAGACGAAATGTTGGTGAATTAAGACCCAATTTATTTCTTCTGAATGTTCGCAACAGAAGGTCAACAATCTTACCAATAATATTTTTAATCTGAATCCTTTTTTTATTTGTTACACTTAATAAATAAATATTACACAACATCTCATACGTTATATAGATTTTAAGACTTTCATGGTTATTCACTAAATGATTATCACTAGTATCAGGTTTCTTACCATGGTATGACTTCTTTTTATTTTCTTTCTTTTTATTAAGAAACCTGATACTAGTGATAATCATCTCATACGTTGCTCTGATTTCAAAGTAACTAAAGCACTTATGTTATGGAAATCCGAAACAACAACGGTACCACAAACGCCCAGACCCGAGACAATATACGAAAGTTAGTTTCTACGTTGACTCCGCCGGGATCGAACCCGGGACCTCAGTCATAGTGACACCATGGAAACGACGAAATGGTGTGCAAGCCACTCGACTACAGAGGTGGTTTGAATTTTTTGTTGTGGCAAAACATACCGTATAACTAATTACAATCTAGTACTTTTTCAAGACTAATTTAAAATTTTAATTTAACATAATTTCCTAAAATAAAAGTACCTTATGTAAAGAAATTGTACATCGACAAAAAGAAATTGATATTAGGTAAGAGGAAGAAACTCTGTTCATGTGCTCATAGTCTAATTTAACACGGGCATTAATATTTATTGTATTCACGATAACTTTTTAAATAAAAATTTGAATACAGAAAACTTGTATTAATATAAAAATTTACCTCAATTAAGCGGCTTTTAATTGCCATCTGGTAACTTGGCCCAGGCGAAAATAAAACCGTTGTTACAATTAGATTTATTACCTCCGTAACCCTCTTCAAAAAGTCAAGGGTCGAAAAGAATATGGAGGATGTGTTACGCATCTCGTGTTATATGGGTGCCTCGTACTCGTAGATCTCCAGCGACCTTAAGTACTGACAAGGTTAATAGGTGTACTCTATAGTTCTGAAAGTTTGACGGGTAATTTACACGGGCATATAAACATTTTTTTACGGAACCACAACAACAAAGAACGGAGACAGTTTCGTCTTTGAATTAAGGACCAATAAAAGTTTCTTAATGGATGTATTTAGAGCATAGATATTTAGAGGAATGCCTGAGAGAAAAAATAACGCTTGAGAAAAAGATTGTATTATGATAGTAATGTTCACATGAATCAGCTTAATTTGGAAAATAAATGACTTCAATTGTCATTGTTTACATTAAAATAGCGTTCTGGTATAATATGGCCAGTGGTTCATAATACGTTCATAAACCTTTTTTTTAAAGTCGACGAGTTGAATCAATCGTTTTTAGCGTCCTATTAAAATCACCGTGGGTACCTATAGTGTATATAATAACTAAATCTTAACATATTTGACGGCTTTGATTGCTCAATGTTCTATAGACGCTGAATGAGGAGGTCGCGGGTTCGAGTCCCTGCAGGACCAATTTGGAAAATGTTTTTTTCTAAATTGGTTCTGCTCTGGGTATTATGGGTAGTGCCGAGGTGTAATTTCTGTTGCTCTGGTACTTATAATATAGGGTATTCCCTAATTTGAGAGTAGTTAATTTGGTGTGATTGTAAAAAAAAATTATTGAGAATAAAGTAATATTGTAGCGCTTTCTATGAGAAACAGTTATAAACATATCACTTATTAGCTTTTCGATAATTTCGGTCTATAATTGTTACACATAGGAAATGAAACATTTTTTCGGATACAAATCGCGTATGTTTGTTTTTTCAAGCAAACCAACGTTTTGAGCCCTGTACAGGTCTCATGGTCACAGTTAACTGAGGTGGTAGTCATCAACCAATTACGTCTAATATTAATGCAAACCACTCTATTTTTCATTATAGTTGCAAAAGTTATTAATTAAATACCTTATGAATTTTTTTTGGACACCAGTTTATGAACCAGTATTTCCTCTGATGAAAAATCCCAAGCAGACATAAAACTAATCAATATGTTTTCATTTATTCCAATTTCCTTTATGAATTAATAATAAATTTAATGTAATAAAAATTTATATTGTTGAAATAAAACAATTTATAAAACACGTTGTTTAGTTTGAAAAACCAAATATATGCGATTAAGATTAAAAAAAATAATTTCATTCCCTAAGTTAAAAAAACCGTACAAATTATTACATCCTATATACTGCATACATTTTACACCCTTTCCTCATCGAGGTAGGCAAATATCACACCCTCCTATTTGCTACTATCCAGATACATCTTTAGCTGTATTATTACACACTTTTGTTAAGTTTATCCTGTCATCTGTAAGTTGCAAATAAGAGTTTGCTATGTAGCAATAATAGACTATTGTACCCTGAATTTTGCCTTTTGTATTTTGTACACAATTTTCATAATTACTCCATATTTCAATTCGAATATAAAATTTAATTTAGTTATATCACGAAATTTGGTTCTAGATTCTTATTTTTTAATTTTAACAAAAAAAAAAAACGAACAGACATACTTACATTCATAGTAGTAGCTCATTTGTTGCTGCTGTAACGATCTGAAATGAGAAAAACTTTAATAAATAATGTTTCTTTCACAAGAAGTTCTTTTGCTACTAAAATACGTTCTACAACTGAGTACGGGTCTCCTCAAGACGACGGCTTCAGTCACAGTCTGGAATGCTGTTCGAATGTAGGCTCGGGAATTTGTCTAACAATGTCGCTTATTTTGAGGAAATATTTAAAAGTCTAAAACTTTATATTATTTAATTAAGATAATATAAGATAATATGCAAGTAAGGTAAAAAAGACAATAAAAGCTTCTTAAATACTAGAAAATAAAATTAGGATTTTTTAGTTATATGAACCCAATTGGGTCCCCGCGGCAAGGTGCTCAAGATGCTGGCAGATTTCGCCCTTTGTATTACTATGTTAATGCGTTGGGCAAGGTAGCTGCCGGCTCTTGGGTTTCGCAGATAGTCTAATAGGAAATGAAACTATTTTTCCAGATTTAAATCGCGTATATTTGTTTTTTCAGACAAACTGACGTCTCGGGCCCTTTACGGGTCCCATGGTCACGGTTGACTCTATTAATATTTTCGATAACATTTTATACAGATGAAACGCGACACAACACAAAATCACACAAGCGCGAAAGAATGTTAGTATCAAAACAGGTAATCGCAGCCGATTGCGCGTGCAGGCTTTCCCGCGCGTGCATGTCTTGGTTGTCAGTGTCGACGTCTCACTGAACCTAAAGTGTGCAATTTATTGCGAACGTATTGGGTAATGTTTTGGTTAATAAGTTGGCCACCTTGCTCTTTGTGGGAATTAAGGACTTTATATTTCATCGATCTTCTTAATAAACAAGGGTCGGACCAGTTTAATTAGCGAACATTGTTAACCGGTCGGTAATTTTATAGCCCAAAAGGATAATATACAAGATGTAATAATGTTCTAGACAACTCAACTTACATGGTCTCAAACAAGGGTCCTTAATGTACGATGACTACGAGAGCAATGAATTTTACTCCGGAGGACGATCCGAACCGCTTAGACCAGAACCAATTTAGAAAAGTTCTTTGCTCAAATTGGTCCTATAGGGCAATAGTTTCTAAACTGGTTCTACAATGCTAATCGTTGAGCCACCGAAGTTTAGAAAGCAGAAAGAAAATGGCATAATGTAAACTAGTGTTCTCAACTCGACGTCGAGGTGCCAATTTTGCGAGTGAGAGAAATAACTTAATACTACGTGCTTGTTATAATATTAGAATAAACTGCCTCCATGCAGCGGTCCCCCGGTTCGATTCCCGGACTAGGAGAAATATTTTTATGGCTTACATTTATTTCACTCGTGAATTTGGGCGTAATTTGTGGTTGTTGATGTGTGTCCATGGACCCGCGATAGTGGGTTTCCCTAGCGAGGAGGCGCCGTTCGTGCATCCAATAATAAACAATTTTTTTTACACACTCATAGCCGCACTGGGGAAACCCAGTATCGCGGGATCATGGACACACATTAACAACCACAAATTACATCCAAACACACGACAGAAATAAATGTAGAGCATATAAATATTTATCCCGGCTCAGAAATCGAACCCGGGACCGTAACCGTAACCGTTCGGCTATGGAGGTAACTATTAAGCATTTCGTGTCACTGGCGATGCGTAGTCGCGTTTTAAATACGTGCGTACTTCAGAGTGTAAATTCGAAATTTATTTGCTATCGTGGCCACGCTCTGGTAACGGGGCTTCAAAATCCTCTTAATCCAATCAATAACACAACGTGGGAAGTCATATTCATTTCTAACACTTTAAACGCTTCAAAGCTTGAAACGTCACCAGTTGTCAAGGAAAACCGTGATGGTTCGCAAAAAAAGAAATGCCTTCTTAATAGGAGGAGACACTCGTTGCACAAAGAGGATTGAAAAGCAAACGAACTAGATATCCGTGTCAAGTTCCACTTCTGGCAATCTTAGGAGCTATTGATTTGGGCGCGGCCTGATAAGTTGAAAATTGTGTATCCTCTGGAATTAAAAAGAAAATTTCAAATGGACTGTGAATTAATACTGTAGTTTTTGAGATGTGTACGACGTTTTATTTGAATTTAATAAATTTAAAACAAATGCTGGATGCATTAGCATTAGAATTAAGTTGTTATAACATAGAGAGCCCTTAGACGTTTCTTGCTTATGTGAATAGTTTGCGTTTTAATTTTATTTTCATTTTTTGTTTTACTTGTGATTTTTTGCAAAACAAAATAAACATATTTACGTTTTATATTTGAATTTTTGATATATTTTTCTATTATGGTGTTGTTTAGTTCATTTTTAGAGGAATTTTAATGGTTGGTAGTTGAATTTGTTTCATTCCGATCAGAATTCTTGTCGGCCAACAGTTAAATGTTGGTAATATAAGGTATTTAATGAAGATTAAAATTTAAGTATAATGCCTTTAGGTGAAAATTCGTTTAAACTTCTCCAAAGTACAGAGCTTACATTTTAACCCTAAATTACACGGGATCTGTGTCAAGCGACTTTTTGAGCTCTCGACCGCCCTCGTCGCAGCCGCTAGTTCGCCAATTACCCAGGAAAACAGCACTTTCACTTGGAGCACAGATGTAAATAACACATACGTCACTCCGTATATGAAAATTTTTATAGCAACGCGCACACAATCATACGGTTCCAATGTACACGCATAAGCCTAGCATCTCGCAATATTTAGAATATTTGGAATCATCAGTAACATCGCTTACTACTCGTATATTATTGGAATAAAGAAGATGATGTTTAAGGTAAGATAATATAACTTGTTTCTTTGTACTTTGTTCTGAGCCTAACAAGCTCACTGATAGCAACCATAAAAAGTTATGTAGAAATTGATTGCAGAAACAATTTTAAGTATCAATTTTATCATGTTATGATATGTTATGGTATACTTACTCCAAGCGCATGACTTGTTCCCGTCACGTAGTATCATAAAAAAACACTACCTATACATATGTCAAATGAATTCAAATTTATAAATTATCATTGACGTTTCGTATAATTTGTACGTTAATTATTTTATTTTGTTTGTTGAACGAGGATATTCAGTATAAAATGAGTTAATTTCGTCAAAACATAGATATTAAATTCTGTGTAGAATTAAATGAATAATAATGGCAATAATTTGTTTAATAATATAATCTATATACCTCTTATAAAATATTGTGGTATCTTTTTATAAAGTTTACAATACAATGGTATATTGCTTTTGTCTCTACCTAGAGATGTGTCTCCTCTTATTTAAATTATGGAAGTCAGAGGTTCGGTTCGGGTCGATTTATCTACTCTATACTATATGGCACATTAATTTAAAAATAACATAAAGCGCGCATGCGTGCGTGTGTGGGAGCGTGCGTGAGTGGGTGCGTGCGTGCGGGCGTGCGTGCTTGCGTTTCTCACATTGTTTTTCGCGCATATATGGTTTTATCATATAAATTATTTCATTCATATATATATGTATATATTTATCATCACATCATTATAAAACCCAAGCACAAAACTGAAAGAACGCTCGTTCAGATAATGGACTCAAGAGAATAATTATTCAATCATTCCTACCATCTTAAATGTGATTGTAGGGTTTGTTTTTACTAACTCTTCATGGTAGTGCATTAAGCCTGTTTTAAGTCAAAGTTGTTCGCCAGTGCCTCGTAAAAAAAAGAAATGCATTAAAATGTATAATCCTTACAAATTGAAATTGGGATTGAGAATTCGTTTCATTCAGTCATATTTGTTTCAGTTACAAATTTCAATGCAAGTTAAGCCCTATTATCATACATTTGCGTTTTATACTCGCCTGGAGGCTTGGTTCTGTAAATTCAATTTGGTTTCCACACGTTTTCATTAAAATATCTTTTGTACAACGTCAACTACATGCTTTCATCGTCAATTGGGAGATTACCATAGGTAACTTTTTTAAATTCTACTTCGAACTTCACAAACAGCATTGACTTTTCAGTTTTTTAGAGATCTACATACCTGCGTGTGGAACAGTTGATACCTTTCGCATTGTGACTTGTAATACTTATTTAGTTTTATGAATTGAACGTGTCCAAAGAGTAATGTGCCTGTATTCGTGTATGGCTTTGTTAGGGCGGTCCAACCATGTGGGCCGTTGTACACAATTTTTCAAGGTCGCAGTCGCTTTTTAAAAACATCTTTTTTTATGAAAATGTTTAACTTTCGAGCTTCTGAGCCTGAATACTTTTTAATTTTTTTGTGAATAAACAACTTTAGATATTGTTGAGATTTTTTGTCTTTAACTTTTACGTTTATTCTCATATTAGTAGACTTTGTTCTCTTTTAACTCCTAAGCGATATAATGATTAATTGTATATGATTGTTACATATTTGTTTAATACCAATAGTTAACCAGAAGTTATCGCGACTTCTTTATAGATAACAAGTCGGAAACGGTTGTCGAATGAGCTAACACCACTGTTAATTAAATACATCAGTTAAGAAAGCAACTAACTACTTGATATACTGAAAATTTAGTCTCTTTTTTTGTGCATTGACTTTCTGTAACATTAGTTTTTTCGACTGCATTAGTTTTATTTTATTATGCTATGGAAAAGCGGTTCACACACGTAAGTTTCGCCTATTGCTATATATTCTGTTGAAAATATATAGGACATGCCTAGAGGTACACTAAAGAAAGGTTGAATTATGGTAACAAGTTTTATATGAAGCACTGGCCACATATGTCAGAATGTTTAAAAGAAATCAAAAGACAATTGATATAATTCTTTTTTCAAATTAATTAACTATAATTGCGATTTGGATATGGCAATTTCCAGCACACTTAAAACGAATCAAGATCATTTCCTCCGAGCAATGAAAGTACTGTCATTCAGCTGCCGCCAGTTTGGATCATTTCATTCTGCATTGTCCTGCTTAACGTGTAAAGGTTATTACTAGTAGATGGCCTAATGAAGATATATGAACAGGCAGACATTCCCCGCCTCCTGCAATCTCTACTAGAAAATGTAAAATGTTATGAAGATATTTGCAGTTATATCATTTCCACTTTTGATGTCATATGAAAAGTGAAATCAAAATGAAGAAAAGAAAATGAAGAATAGGCTGTATGGCATTGTGCCAAAGACTTTCAAACTCTACACACTAAAAATCAACCTTTTTTTTAGCGGTTCTCTAAATATGTCCGTGAATGGAGTTTGATACGATATTATGAAAGTTTTCATTTTTGTATTTATACGGAAACAGGTTTAGCAGCAGAGCGCATCTTCGGTACGTACTACAATTACGTATTCTATAGTCCAGTCTGTCATAAAGGGGAATTAGTATTCAGCTCCTAGACTAGTAACCCTGTCTCTATGCTTAATAACGAGGCAGAGATCACCAGAGTTAATTGAGAGAGTATAACCAATCTCCAAGAGCATAAACTTGACAGCGAACTTACAAAGATACATACTATCTGAAACAATGTGACTATTAAGTTTTAGTTACCTAAGAAGACGGCCCTGCGGACGTTAACTCTACAGATGAAATTTCATAGTATGTTTATATATTAAGTAATGGAAGTGTATGAGACAACTTTGAATCTAATATAGTGATTATTATGTCAATTGTACGGACTCAAAAACTTTCCAGACGATAAACTTCCTCTTCGAGTTTTAAGGCTAATATTTTAAAACACTAAAAGATTTTGATTTGAGATTTTGTTTTATGATACAAAGTGACAGGACGAAAAGTCGTTTGCCTGGTGGTAAGCGACACATCGATCCAAAGCGATTGCAGTACCACTTAGAGCTTTAAATCGCAAAGATTTAAAAGGCATTGCCCCTGCGCCCTTCACCCTGAGGCATAAGTTGACAAGTTCCATGAGCCTTTATTTTCACCAGCACACTTAACTGTCCAAACCGGAAAGCAATAATGCTCACATTACTGCATAAAGCAAACGTGAAAGTACTTCCCTGGACGAACTCTTTCACAAGGAGCTCTACTGCTACTTAACTTTTCCTCCTGGCAAGGGACCGTATTACAGTACTAGAATACAGTGAACTAGACTACCACCAGACTGTTATTATTATTGATATAAAGATCAAACACTAAGAAAAATTCCTTCGATCTGACTGGATTCGAACCAAAGTTATGTTATGCTGTGCCACCGCTCTTAGCTGAGCTACAGACCGACTCACAGATCTTACAAATTTTTTACGCAACTTTCAGCACCTGTGAGCAAATTATGAAGTTACAGGTACTTTTGTAGCTACCAGATGCTGGCAAGAGATGTCGCTGTGTTAATCGCAATAGTTATTTATTGAATATCGTGATGTTTTACTAACACCATTTAAATTGTTTTGTGTGAAAATACTGTGGAGTAGTATATATTTTGTTATTCATACAAAGATCGAACACATTGATCGATCTGACTGGACTCGAGCCCAATCAGATCGAAGGAATTCTTTGTGTTTTTGATTTTTCTATCAAAAAATATCATCATCATTTATAGATTTAAAACACTAAAACCCTAGGAAAAAGGATAAATTCCTTATATTCCGTATTAAATAGTTATAATTACGCACCTACCATGTTGTTTGAATGAATGTCAAATTACGATATGCCCCGCGGGGGCGCCCGCCGTGTAGTCTCGAACATTTCTCTTAGGTTTTAGTTTGGGCTTACATGAAATGAAATGTGGTAGACACGTTTAAACTATAATAACTTTGGTTAACAGCATCTTCAACTGAGGATGTAATGCTTCTCCTCCAGTTAAAAGACCATATAGACCTGAGTAAATGAGAAAACATATTTTATAAGAGTGTGAACATATGAGATCAGTTTTCAGATCCTTCAGTTATAAAAGCGCCTGATATTCACGTAATTATAAATGTGACTAAATAACTAAAAATTTCGTGAATTTTCCATTTAACTATAGGCATTCATTCTTTGTCTAATATAGTTGGATGAATGCAAGTGAATAACGTAGATTTCGATGCAGCAAAAAAAATACGTTAAGATTTACTTTGACAAAACCAAAATTGTCGTCACAATTACTTAAGAAACTGTTTTCTAGAGTCACAAGTAAATTTGTGTTTAATTATTCTAAAGTTGAAGCTTTGAAACTATTTCAGATTACATACACACATCAAAAAAAGTTTGCGATCACTTCGAAAAACTGAAATCTTTTTTGTTACTGTAGATTATATTATGATTTTTTCTTCTTTTTAGATTCTTTATTTAAAAATAAATTAGAACATAAAACAATGACCCCGTTCAATTGTTTTTTCATATAAAAAGGCTTTCAGTCCTAACTTACGCTCATTCAGAAATCTGATTTAGTCAATTATAAGCGATTCAAGATATTTTTCGCGGAAAGTTGTGATTGAAAAAATGCCAAGAGGATTATCAGAGGTTTTACGAGCTAGAATAGTAACTTTGAGGGAAGAAGGGTACACCACGAGAGTAATAGCATGCAGACTTGCTATATCCCAATCCTGTGTCGTGGCTACGTTGCAGAGGTATCACGGAATGGGGAATTTAGCTGACCGACCCCGCAGCGGTCGCCCAACTGTTTTGACAGCTGCCCAAAAGCGCTATATTAGATTGCTGGCAGCCCGTGATCCAACAATCAACGCCACTAAAATAAAAGCAGAAGTCAGGGCCGCCTCTGGGCTTGAAGTTAGCACGCAGACCGTTCGCAATTGCTTGCACCAGGCTGGATTACGAGCACGGAGGTCTTGGCGAGCTCCGCTCAATTCCCGGCAACGTCAACAACGAAGATTGTAGTGGGCTAGACTTCGGCAAAATGAAGAAGGTGAGGACGAAAACATTTGGCAAAACTGTCTCTTCGTTGACGAATCCCGAATCAGCACTCATCCAGATAACCGACGTGTCCGTGTCTGGAGAAGACCAGGCGACCGTGAAAGACAAAGAACTGCCACTGGAACAGTTCAGCAAGGCGGAAAATCGGTGTCCTTTTGGGGTGGCATTATGATTGGAGCTAGAACGCCTTTGATCCCGTATCGGGGCTTCATGACAGCAGACATGTACAAAGCAGTTGCTATTAATGATATCGTCAGACCATTCCGAGTAAACCATGGGCACCAATTTGTACTGGTCGATGATAATGCGCCCGCACATCGAGCTCAACGAGTCAATGCTGCTCTTCAAGAATACGATATCACACGATTAGACTGGCTTGCCGGCTCGCCCGACTTAAACCCAATAGAGCACGCGTGTGATGCTCTTAAACGAGCAGTATGGAACCGTGAGCCACGTCCCCAGACAGTTCCAGAGCTCAGGGAAGCCGCTATCGAAGAATGGGATTGGTTCCCCAGGAAATGCTGGATAACTTGATCCTCAGCATGCCCAGGAGGATCTTCGCATGTATTCGAGCCAGGGGAGGAGTTATTTTATATTGAATTCACACCTTTTAATAATAAATTGTTGTTTAAGTTTAATTAAACAGTCTTTTTCTTTCTATGAAATTTCTATCACTATTACATTATGATTAATGGCTCAATTTTTTAAAATAAATAATAAAAAATAGTTTTATATTTTAATTTCAAACAGGGTATTCCTATTTAAAGAAAGCATACAACATAGATTTTTTCTTGATAAAGTTAAATTTAAAGAATTATAGGAGCTTATGCTATTGTTCGCAAACTTTTTTTGATGTGTGTATTTTGACGTTTACATTGTCAACTTCTGAATGAATGACTGACATTTACTGTATTCTGTACAAAATTTAATCCAAAAAATTAATAGACTATCTGGGAAACCCAAGTTACCTTGCCCAATGCATTAGAAAAGCCATACAAAGGGGGAACGCTGCCAGCATCTTGGGCACCTTGCTGCGGGGATACAATTTATTCATATAATTCTATTTAATCCTACTTTTAGTTTCCAGTATTTAAGCTTTTATTTTTTTACCTGTAAATTTCTACTTAAATAAATACTAGACTCTAAAATACCACTGCAGATAATCTTGAGACGTTTACT
This sequence comes from Hyposmocoma kahamanoa, assembly GCF_003589595.1. NCBI lineage: Eukaryota > Metazoa > Arthropoda > Insecta > Lepidoptera > Cosmopterigidae > Hyposmocoma > Hyposmocoma kahamanoa. Next base: position 7,008,597 of record NW_020653850.1, read on the forward strand.
TAGTATTCTTCCATATTGGGATATTTTTCTTCTATCTTATGAGATACTTTATCTGAGCCGTAAGGTTGAATTTTCAGTGCCGTGTGTAGCAACGTTTCACATTATGTCAGAGGCCTCTCAACAAGTACTAAATACGGCTTTCGAATTTCGAACCCAGTGGTCGAGTGGTCTAAATAACAAAGCGTTCTAATTTCGGCCTCTGGGCCAATTAGTCCTTAATAAATGGCCTTCGTACACGCGCACTGCAGATTAGACTTAGCGACATTCTTGACTACACCCTTTATACGGGGTGTTAGGTAATTTACTGCTCATTCGTAAAGCAGACTCCCCTGAGAAGAATAAGCAAGAAACTCTTGGGGTTGCTCTTTGTAAATATACATTTGAATACATTTATCATTTACAATCATGACAATATTTATTTTGAAACGTCTTAGATCGAAATATCCGCAGGAGTTAAACGGGTCACTACTACGGATTTTAGTCATTCAAGTACGCAGAAACTATATAAATCTTGAGTATAAAGTTTTTGTTTCTTTTTCTTCTTCTTGGGGTGTCATGTCCTACCGGAGGTCGGCTAACATTGTGGCAATTTGGATCCGTGAAGTTGCGGCTCGGAACAGTTCTGTGGTACTTATGTGGTTCACCACTCTGCAAGATTTTGACGCCATGTGGTTTCTCTACGACCACGTCTTCTGCGGCCCTGGATTTTCCCTTTTTGTTTCACAATAGTTTCAAACCTCGTAAATGGAAAATTTCGGATATCAACCGAATTCTATAGAAGCGAAGAGAAAAATTTGTGATTTTGTGAAGACGACGGTCAAGAACATCTACTTTATTTTTATTCCACGTATTTGTGTTATGTCTTAAATCACATTTTCATAAATGCACTGTGACGCTAGTCTAAGAATGTTAATCTCTTTATAATTATTACCCAAAGGCTCACTGGAGCTCTGATTTAAAAAATAAAACTGATATCACTGGTTTCACCGCAATCTTTGAGAAGTCAGGATATTGGCTACAGATGCGGTGAAACCAATGGACCATAGCTTCAGACGAAAGTCTTCGATCTCGAGCATTCACTTATATTTCACGATATTTGATATATATATATATATATTTGACATATATTATATATAGCCTAATATGTAATATGTATTAAGCTATATATTTGAAGACCTCCGTGGTCGAGTGGTTTGCACACCAGCTTCCATGGTGTCGCCATCTCTGATCCGCGGCCGGTTCAATATATAAAGTAGTAGTAGTCAAAAGGTAGTAGTTCTACCTCTTCTTCTTCTTTTTCTTCCGTTCTTAAACTAACTTTTCTACATTGTGTCGGGTCTGGATGTTTGTGGAACCGTCGTTGTTTCCGATTTCCAGAACACAAGTGCTTAGTTACTTACTTTGTGATTAGAACTGCGTATGTGGTGATGTCTAAAGTAAACATATTGATTCTATTTATCATTCTTAAATAAACATTAAAAAAATAGTTATCGAATGCGAGAAGAATAAAATATACAGTAATATGGTATTTTATCAGTCTCATTTTCTGGACTGTTATATTTACTTAAGCGTTCTCCACACATTAAACTTTTTCTTTCATTATTAAAGGTTTTTCAAGTAAATTCACCTCTAAAAGTAGTGATAATTTATAATAAGAGTAAATTCACATAAATCGATTCGACGTGTCTGTTCGATAAAAGCCCTTTAGATCTTGTAGGACCCTTTTAAATCTGCTTAACTGTATTTCGTGACACTGGCTCACATAGTCACAAAATGGCCTACTACATCACTTCCAATCTCTTCGAGCTTCCTTTGCCGACTGACTCATTAGTTGACGGCTCATTTGTGCGCGTGAAATAATGTATTATATCTACTAAGTCGATACATTACACCAGTGTCCGTAGTATGGCAGTAAATCACATGCAATATGTGATAAACCTCCCCGTGACATATTTATTTCAGTTGATAAAGCTATGTTGCCATTATTATTTTTATTATTTATATTAGTTATTATTTACGTATTTGTAATTACTCTCATGTATTGAACTGTATTAAAAATGTTCTTCTCGCCTTTTTCCAATAATTTATAATTTGTTGGTTTTTATAATTTCTTTTCATCTCGTTTATCGTGCTCAATTTTTACGTTCATAAAATTCCTGTACAGATTTGTCAAAATGTTTAAAAATGAGCTGTGACCGGCCATGCTTGGCACTGCGATATTTTTTTGCAACCATCGGTCGAGGCGCTCGCGATGTGATAACAATTGTGACCATGTTAGCTATTGAGATAAAATTTTTCTAAATCTTGAAACGCAGAAAGGCGGCTTGCTTGTGGATTTTCTATCAGATACATTTCTAAGAATGTGTGCAGAAAATTTGTAAAATTTTGCTTGTCAGTAGCAGCTTTTGAATTGCGTAATAAAAACGAAATTGTCTGGAAATCTTATTATTGCTTTAATACAATTACATAGGAAAAGGATCAAGAAGAGAAACCGAGATACTGCAGTCTGCCAGGGTTCTTGGCGCCTATGCACACGTAGTATTTTATACGCGCTGACGACGCGCGCTCACGAACGCGTGTTACGGTGCCGAAAAGGTTCAAAAAGCAGATTGTTGCGTTTGTATCGATTCAAACGCGCGAAAACATCGCGTTGCAAGTAAGAAGCTTACCTATATACTTTACTGGAGTTTATAGTAAGAAATTCATGTCGAAATTTTCGAACTTTTCTTGTGAGCCCTTATCATACTTATATCCTTAACATACTGATATAATTTTTACACTTCGTGTCCAGTGCAATAAGTGCAAAACAAACACTCAAAAAAGAATAGTAATGAATTAGACAGTTACTAAGTGATATCTCTTAAATCTATTTTAGGATATGTTTAAAATGACGCAGTGTTCGTTTTTTTTTCACATGGTGGAAGTCGACAATGTAGCATTCATACGTCCTTGAAAAGCCCAAGTTATAGCGTTCTCAACATGTCTGCAGGCAAGGAATTCCACTCTTTTGCCGTTCACCATATAAATGTGGAAGCGAAACGCTTCGTGCGAATATTTTTTTATATTTTTATATATTTTTGTTCTTTGGAATATCCACAACATAGTCCTAATCGTGGAATCCTAGCCTACGTCAAGCCCCACAATGATGGAATGGGGAAGGCGGAATTAAACCATGCAATTTCATCGCACACTCTCCTGTGATATATCCTGTAGAATACTGATACGGAGGCAACTTTACGGCAGTATTCAAGCCTCTGCAGCTTTATCTTAATAAATTAGATTTGTAAGGTAATTTTGCTGTACTGCTTATTGCCGCTTGGTTGTACAATATGCATTTACTAAATTGTCAAATATTTCAAATAGAAGAATTACTGCTGTCGAATATTTTGACGCTAGGATTAGTACGCGAGATATGTACACCGTTAGCAAAATAAAACGTTGTCAGAAATCCATAACCCTCAAGAGATATTTGATAGGATTTATCACATCGTTAGGGCTAATTGGATGAAATATGAGGCTCATGCCCGTTATGTGTACTATTTTGGTGCAGGCATTTCGCTAATGTACCGCACATTTTCTTATTAAGATTGGTGTGGACGTGTGGTATTAAATGTAATAGCGGTAGATATGTATATGGATGGATTGTAGCTTACACAGTTGTACATGCTTTTACGCTTGTTCTTTGTTGCTTCAATATCTTCTTCTTCTTCAGACATTAGTCACTGTAAAGTGTAGGCCTCCTCATTTGCACGGCATTCTCTTCGGTCTTAGGCCATCCGCACGTGTTTCTGGTTTCCTTGACTATATAGTCCATCCAGATGGACGCCGCCTTGGACGTCAGCCTTCTAAAGACTGACGCTTCTGATACCGGTCCTCGGTCTCCATTCCAGCACTCTTCTGCTCCACCAGTCATCGGTTCTGCGGCGTATGTGACCCGCCCAACGCCATTTTCTTTGCGCAATGTACGCCTCACGTCAGATAGCTCAGTGCGACTCCGGATTTCTATTTTTTTTATTCTGTCACGTTTTTTATAATATTAAGTGACGGGACGAACGAGTTATGCGCCTGATGGTAAGCTACACGCATGTCCATAACAGTTGCACTGCCATTCAGAGCTTTAAATCGCAAAGATCTGTGGGGCACTGACTCTGCGCTCGTCACCGTGAAACATAAGTTGACAAGTCCCATGTGCCTGTAGCTTCACCAGCACCCCTACACTTGCAAACCGGAACGCAGAAATGCTCATATTACCTACTGCTTGGTGGAAGAAGTAGTTAAGATGGCAGTGCTGCCCTTGACGAATTCTTTCACAATTAATAAATTTTATTATTATTACTGCTAAACCATTTTTCACCTCTTCATGTAATGTTAATAGATACTGTTTAAAATATTGTCCACTTTTCGGTGCGTGATGAAAAAAAAAATAAGATTCTACGTCTACTGATGGTACTCACGATAACATAATATATCAGGACCTGAAAACTTTCTTTGCGAATTTCAATTATTTTTTCCAAGAATTCTTTGCTAACATTTACGATTATCGGGTAAAATATGACAGCACCTTTTATTACATCTTGTTTATAAAGGAATAAAACAAGGACATAAAAATAACACGGTATCGTTTCTATAAAATGGTTTTTTGCAAAAGCAAACACAGTCATTATTATCGTTAGTTATCATTAATCATTCGCGAAGTAAAAGCCAAAGTTTTAAAATAATTGTGAAATTTCTGAACGATTCTGTTTCTATACGATTCTGTATAAAGCAATGGCAAAATAAATTTATTATCGACGAATCAATACGTAGAAGAGTACATGTAATAATTCACTTGGATACAAAAGATGCAGTGCAACGGATGTGGAACATTTTTCAGAGTGTTGTGATGAAGAATGAACGACGTAATACTTTACCTCATGTGTATTCCGTACAGGTAAACAAAATGTCTTCGACAAACTTGGAAAGTTTTACACGTTGATGTACATCTTATTATGTTTATAAGTATACCACGATCAACTGCCTCCGTGGCCGTACGGTTACCATGCCGAACTGCCACGCAGAGGTTCGATTCCCAGGCCGAGAGAAATATTTGTAGGGCCTTGATGTATTTCTCTTGTGAGTTTCGGTGTTATTTTGTGGTTGTCTTTGTGTGTGTCCTTGACACCCACGACAGAGGGTTTCCCTAGTGCGGGGCTATGTTGAGTGTGTGCGTTATTATTACTATTATGTATAAGTCCTATTGCCGGGCACGGGTCGTCTCTCAGACGAGGATTTTAGGTCATAGTCTGGCATTGGGCTTTTATTTTTATGGGAAATTACTACGGTGGCATTATGTAGAAAATAGGTTAGGTTAGGTTTTCTATATAAGTAGGTCGTTTTTCTTCGGATCTTGAACATCAACCAAATGTCCCACTACTGGGCACGGGTCTCCTCTCAGGCAAAGATTTTATATCAGAGTCCTCCATGCTCGCCCAATGCGGGTTGGGGGCTTAATACGTTTTCCGAGGGCTGTGAACCTTCTTCTACGTGCAGGTTTCATCACGACGTTTTCCTTCACTGAAAAGTTCATGATAAATTTCAAATTAAATATTCAACCATTGATTCGAACCTGTCATTAATTAGGATATCAAAATGTGTTTATGCCCATTGTGTTTATGCTCATATGACGAGCAGCATTGGTTGTATGCAAAACGTATTCAAAGATATTTAAAAAGGACTAAGAATTATTGTTTAAAATATAGTAAATGTGGTAAAACAGAAATTGAAGGCTTTGCAGATGCTGACTGGGCACATGATATAGAGGATAGGAGCTCTTATACAGGATTTAATTTTATGATATCTGGAGGTGTGATTCCATGGGAGAGTAAGAAACAAAAAACGGTTGCATTGTCCAGTACTGAAGCGGAATACATGGGTATTTCCGAGGCCTGTAAAGAAGCCATTTAACAACCAACTAGTGATATGTATACGGTTACTCTGTATAATGATAACCAAAGTGCTTAGAAGTCGCTAACCAATCCTGTTTTTCATAAGAGGTCTAAGCGCATTGACGTGCGTTATCATTTTTATAGAGAAAGAGTAGCCGACAAGTTAATTAAAACTTTATACCTACAGGAGATATGCCTGCGGGTCTGCTGACAAGAGTCTAAATGTGACTAAGCATTATAGATTTCTGTTCATGTTAGGACTAGTGCCTAAGTAGTTTAATTTGTAATTGATCTAGACATTTTGATATAGCGGGGGTGTCATTTATTAGGATATCAAAATATGTTTATGCCCTCCTGTATAAGTACTCTATAGAAATACCGTTCTGAACATATGATTTCGATTGAGATGAACGAGTGATTGACTATGTCTCACTCTTCGGTTAAACTTCAACCCGAGTGGTTTGTTACATTCATAAAAGTACTCACGGCATCTGCTTGAGAGGCGGTAGGTCAAATCATTAGGTTACCACGGTAACATAAATTTACACTAGAAAACGTCACTTTTAACTACGGCTTGTACGAATATAAGTTTCTCTTAAGTCATTTTAATAGTTATTTGTTATGCAAGGCTGCAATGTTGTTGTTTGACGCGAGTGCTTGCTATTGAAACCTGAGCAAACGAAGGAAGCTAAGATTGAACCACGAGTGAAGCGAGTGGTTCAAAAGTAGATTACTGAGCGTAGCGAGGGTTTCAAGGCACGAGACGTAAAACAATTTTGCTGCCGAGCGAAACACACAACTTTTCACCTCACGACAGCGAAGAAAATGGTAGATGAAAGAAAAGCAGTTGAACTTTAAAACATCACTTTTTTTATAATCAAACGAAAAAGTTAATCTTCGGATGCGTTCTGAATTTACACCTCGTCAATTTTTATTTTTGCTAGTACTTTTATTTTGTGCGATTAAGTGATTATTGAAATTATTTTAGTTCTTTCACGAATTAAAATAATTTAATAAACACAAGTAGTTAACATTGTCAATTTAATGTCAACCATAATAATAATAAAATATACCAATGGATTTATATATAAGTAAGTAATGTACGACAAATCGCGTAGTTGAACTATGTCATTATCTTTTTTTTTCATCGAAAGGAAAATTTTGGTGCACCACACCACAGTCCATCGTTAAGTTTGAATTTCAAAAACCTTTTCCACGCTAGTGTGAAAAAAACGCTTATGCGCGCAGATTTCTAATGAGAAAGAAAGCGTTTCCGAGCTAGTGAGGTGAAAAATAAATTAATAAAATTTTGACTATAAAGTCGAGTGGCCTTGTTTGGTCTACTCTCGATCTCTGACTGACATCCTTTCCGAAACAATTACTGTCAAATAAGTAATACTCGTATTAAAGTGAAACGTTTTCTTTAATCTATCTCTTTCGTTATTATGGTCTAAATTTGTATAAAGTGCCGCTATATTGTAGTCAGATTTTGATTGCAATCTAGTTCCACCCTCATCGTTCCTCCTTTGATCGACTAGAAGGTCTGAAACACTCCATCCTTATGTCGTTGATATACCACCTATTCGCACTAAGCCCTTTGCTTCCTCCTTTCTAATGCGTACGGCAAAGGAATGGAATACTGTTAAGGCATCCGTGTTTCCCGAAAAGTACAATTGACGCTATTCAAGACTAGAGTCAATAGGCATTTTTTGGGCAAACGCGTCCTATCGTCGATCACATCGTCGCTTGACATCAGGTGAGATTGCGACCAAGCGTGTATCTATTACACATTAAAAAAAAAGACATTTTGCGTCAAAAAGTTTAAAAATATAGAGCTCAGACTGCTTATGAAAGTTATAGAAGTAAAATAAACTCTTAATTAAGTTTTAACTATGTGTATTTACGATGATCAAACCTTATTATTACAATTCTATATAAAAATACAGCTCGTAAAAAGAGTTTATTAAAAGATCTTAATAATGCTTTTTACCACTTTAATACTCTGGTAATATAGACGCAGAATGTCTGTATTACTTATTCAGGGGTGAAAAATATCAATCTTAAAAAGGGTTGTGATGTCACTCATTGTTTCGAAAACTCCAACTGACATGACGGTGCCATGCCACAGAAAGGCGTGATGCCATTGTGACGTGTGGAAAGCGTGACAGTCACTTGTTAACTTTGCATGCGTGCATTATTAAAAAGTTACGTGTGTATAGAGAAAAAATATGTAATTTGTTTCACAATTTTGGTGTTAATTTGAAAATTGATGTTGCACTAAAATGAATTTAACATAAGAACATGATTTTTTATGACTTACGTTGTAGTCTAAATCAGAGAGAAAGTTATGAAAGACTAAAAGCTAACTTTGGCGATGACGCACGAAAATATTAATGCTGTGCACAGACAAGAAGATATTGGCATCGTTAGGTATTAGCAAGAGTCAAGTCGAAGCAATTTTGCAATTTGAATATTAGATTTTTATTAAAATATATAATATTTGAATAAAAATAAAAACCGCTGCCGCGTGGAATGGTGTCGGCAAATGCCAGCAAACTTTGACACTAGTGAATCAATTTCTTATTTTAACATAGTGACAGGTGATGAAACCTGGATTTATTTGCTAATCTATACAATGAGTTTTCCCTTTTGAAAAATTGGCGATAAAAGTAAAAAAGCGACTGTTCTGCTGTAAAGAAGATAACAGAACAGTTACTGCAGAGTGATATGTGTGCAAATCTTTACCTTTTATCTTACAGAAAGTTAAAGAACGATACCCATGAAGCTGCTGAATGAATGACCCTGCACCACGAAAGTGACTGAACTGGCTATAATGGAAACTGACCAACTTTTCAGTACCGTAAATGTTGAATTAATGGGTCATCCACCGTGTAGTCCTGACATTACATATTGTGACTAACAGCGTCGGAAGAGGTGCCTAAAGAGTGGGCTGAATGCACAACATCGCATGAAAACTTGACTGTCGCGGAGAAGACTTCGAATAGCAATAAAATGATTTACTAAATGATTATCACACATTACAGGTTCCTTACTACGATATGACTTTTTAGTAGCTGTAGAACTCCTTGTGAAAGAGTTCGTCCAGGGAAGTACTGCCACTTCACCTATTTCTGCCGCCAAGCATTACTGCATTCCGGTTTAGAAGGCTAAGGGTGCTGGTGAAATTACAGGTACATGGCATTGGTCAACTTATGTCTCAGGGTAATGGGCGTAGTGGTAGTGCGTATAAGATCTTTGGGATTTAAAGCTCTGAATGGTAGTGCAACTGTTACAGATAGGCGTGTCGCTTACCACCAGACACGACTAGTTCGTCTCGTCATTTGCTATTATAAAAAAAAAAATAATTTACCCAATATTTCGGAGCGGTTACATACATGCAATCAACTCGTGACAGTGACGTGACGTGGGAAAATAAACAGAACTTTTTCGCGGTAAGAAACATGTAATTAGTCGCAATCATTTAGTGAATAACCACGAAAGCCTTAAAATCTGAAACTTACATCTTCATGTGTTGTTTCATTGTTGAGATTCTTAAGAATTTTAGTGTCACCCACGTATACACCAAAATTACAGACGACAATAAGCATATATTTTGTGAATAGTAATTATTTGTTCAGATTCGGTTTTAGAGTGATTAAATAAAATTTATAAATAAGTTAAACGTTAAACTGAGTTGTTAAAGTAAATAAAATTATTTACTTTAACAACTCAGTGTCTTCAAATAAATAGCTACTATTATTAGCTGTTTGGACTCGTTACTAAGTATTTCCACAGATAACATAGCAGCGAGGTAATGAAGTGCAAACCGAATGAGCTCTCATCAATCACCGTCGAGGATGTGCTGACTTTCAATTTAAGTTTTCAAATTCACCCACTTCACTCGCTACGTGGAACTCGTGTGAGATTGAATAAATTCGATCCATTTCCACATGTATATTTACAAAAAAAAACATATTGAATGTGAAGGACAGAGAAGTAGTCAAATAAAGTTATTAGTTCGCAAATTGCGTTAAAAAGTAGACTAACGTGTTTTGGAAATGAAGTTGAAGATTTATGAGAGTTTTATTTGTAATTTTTACTAACTTACTATGTTGAACTTTGTCGTACACTTTACCTTATAGACTAACCACAACTCTTTTTTTATGATATCAAGTGACGAGACGTGCAAGTCGTGCGCCTGGTGTGTAAAGAGACACGCCTGTCCATAGCAGTACCTGTGCCATTCAGAGCTTTAAATCGCAATAGTCTGAGGGACAGTGCCATTGCGCCTGTCACCCTGAGACATACATTGATAAGTTCCATGTGCTTTCACCAGCACACTTATCCTTGAAAACCGGAACTTTTGCTTGGCGGCAGAAACGGGTAAGGTGGCAGTACTGCCCTGGATAAATCTTTCGCAAGGAGCTTTAATGCTGAGTGATACTCTTTTCAAAGTTTCAAACGAATTGCAATATTTAAGCAAGTTACCACAAATTTCGATTTTTATTTCTGTGCCACTTGTACAGGTTATTCCGCTAAGTTTCTCGACATCATGTGTATCAGCACCGTTTGGAATATCCAACACTTTAATTTCGAATTCTGCACGTGTAGGGTGCACCAAAGGAGCCTCCCCGCACGACCTATTATTACCACCTTTCTTGTAAGACTTGCGCGCTCTGGAGAACTATCGGCGAGTACCTTACGCCTATTGGCAAATCCATTCACCACAGTGACAAGCATTATAGTGTAAGCGATAAGATGAGGATTATGAATAAAAACTATACATTTGACAAAAAGTTTCCAATCATATAAACACTTCACTTAAATATGAATTTGCATTTTTGTTTAGTATGCGATAAACGATATTTTTTAGAAGTCAATACGAAAGTTCTTTAATGCATCTCTATAATAAGTGGCGTGTTATTTCTGCATTACTTTACAGACAAACCAATGTATAAATGGTGCAAAATAATTCGTATTGTTATAAAATAACTCCAAGATTACCATCGTATAACCTCAGGAGACAGTCCCAAGACATAAATAATTACAGTCTGGCAGCTACGTCACGCTGGAGTTAGGGCATGAGATTTATGACTCTTTGCTCACTTAGTTCTTCGTGGAATCTTTGTCCGCCTATCGTTGTAGATAAATTTATAATAAAGGTGTAAGAGCGGAAACGAGTAAAATTTCTTAATAACTTTTTTAAACGCAATAAGCATTCATGATATTTTGATTCTTAACGTTTATTAATGACATTATTATGATAAGAGTTAGTATTATTGTCTGCCTTATATATTGTACGAACATAGGTTCTATCTATTCTAAAAAATAAAATAAATAATGACTTATGTCATCACGCAATATTGATGTCAATTGAGTGATAGCTTTATGGCTCTTTGTTTTATGTCTGATGAATTTACGAGTGATATTTAGTAAAGTAAAATCTACGTGTAATAAAAAACAAGACTGTTTTATTATATATCATCAATACTAGTACATAGGTGTGGAATATGACTTGAATGTGTGGACAATTAAAGGAAAATATAAGTGGATAACTAATTATTATGTATAATTAAAAATAACCTCATTGTTCGCAACAAGATGTATTCAATGATCTTTTAATTTTCAAATCGTATTTTCTCAATTTCATCATTTTTGAGCTACGATTAAACTTAGGTTCATGTATCGAGTTCTTAGGTTTTCGCGATTGTTACACAAAACACAATCAAACTATTTTTCCGGATTTAATCGCGTATATTTGTTTTTTCAAACAAACCGACGTTGCGGACCCTTTACAGGTCCCATGATCACGGTTGACTGAGGTGGTACAGTCTTCAACCAGTTCCGTGAAATGTAACATCCCCTTACAGGATGCAGGAGTTTACAAGCTTGACTGTGAGTGCGGTCTCTCTTGTATTGGACAAACGAAGCGAAGTATTTGTACCCGCGTCAAAGAACATATAGCTGATGTCAAACACCGTCGCGTCAACAAGTCTGCAGTCTGCGAGTATGTCATGGATAAACCTACACTTTCAATGAAGTTTGACAAACCCCAGGTCCTTGCAAAAGAAGTCCGTTATCTACCCAGGATGCTGCGAGAGGCAATTGAAATTAAAAAACACCGTAATTTCAACAGGGAAGACCACCAGTTTGGGATCCAGTATTTCCTCTGATGAAATATCCCAAACAGACATAACACTGCAGTACTAATTAATTAGTTTTAGTTTATTCTAATTTCTATTATTAATTAATAATAAATTGAACTTAATAAAAGTTCATTCTATAAAATAATTAGTAAAACTTAATGTAGCGTAAATTGGAATGTTTTCTTTGTAAAATTAAAAATAAGGTATTTAATTAACAACTATTGTAACTATAGTGAAAAAATAGGGTGGTTTGCATTAATATTAGACATAACTGGTTGAAGACTGTACCACCTCAGTCAACCGTGACCATGGAACAAGTAAAGGGCCCGAAACGTCGGTTTGTTTGAAAAAACAAATTTAAATCCGGAAATATAGTTTCATTTCCTTGGGTTCATATGTTATTTTTTTTACAAACAAACCAATGCTTCGGGTCCTTGACAAGTCCTGTGAATACAGCTGACGGCCTTTGTTTGACTTTAAAAACGTGACCATGGACTCTCTAAAGATAGATTGAGTCTGTATATCTAAAAAAATAGTTACATTTTCTTCAGTGTAACAATTTTCTTTTTTTTTAATGCTGTGTAAATATAAATATGTTCATACATCTTACGTGTCACAATAATATTTAAACTTATGTTTATTATGAATATGATTAGTCATCCCTTAATGAGTATTTACTCTCTTATCACGGAACAAAATTTTGTGATCACCATCCCAACTCTTAACAATATTCTATATCAACATACCAGACTACTCAGCAAAATAATACGCACGGGTTGTTAGCAACATTAAATAGAAGCTTTTAACCAGCGGCATAAAACCTTTCGGGTTATGTTTTTATGTTGTAGCAATCCGGGTCTTTAATTCAGCCATTTTCGGGTTCAAAATACACACAAGCCGAGTGTTAAATATAATAAAATATGATTTGTATGAGTTATAACACTTCTTTTCAGTTATTTTGTAGTATAATCACCGTATATAGCGATCGTGAAGAAAGAACTCTCAACTAGAGTAAGGACCTGAAGACGTTCTTTAAAAAACACTAGGTGTACAGTATCAATAATGAATGGGCGTACACGAAAAGAAAAACTGATACGACAGGGATATATTAGGGATATATTATTCATAGTCTCTGTCTATTACAGTGAGAGACAGACGTGTTGGTTTGTATGTATATTTATATTTCATGTAGGTGTGACTTTAAGAGGTAACGTTTTAAATTGTAAATTTTAGACAATATCACGCACTCTCCTCTGATCCCAAAGTAAGGAACTAAGGCACTTGTGTTATCGATAATTTATATCACACTAGTTTATTTATGGTCATCTACTTAAACCTATGTTATATTTATGAAAACAAAGATTGAACTTAAAGAAAAATTAATTCGATCTGATAGGACTCGAACCTGCGTCTGTATGCCAATCTAGGGCAACTAATTAAGGGAATTTTTCAAAAATTAAGAAGAATGAGGAATGAAGTCATTTTACAAAAATAGTAAAACATCTTGATATACAATTCGTAAAGAGACATCTCTTGTCAACTTTTAGCAGCTATAAAGGTACCTGGTTGAGAAAAGAAAAACTTTCATAGATGATTCTTCAGCTTATTACTATTATATCTTAAACTAAATATAAGACAAAATCACATACGTTGCTCTGATCCCAAAGTAAGTAACTAAAGCACGTGTTATGGACATCGGAAACAACGACGATCGCACAAACATCCAGACCCGAGACCATGTAGAAAAGTTGGTTTTCTAAATTGACCTGGCTGGGGATCGAACTCGGGACCTCAAAGATGACGACACGATGAAAACCGATGTGCAATCCACTCAACCACTGAGGTCGTATGTATGGCTATTTAATATCCTGGTAACTACATAATCACGAGCTATCGAAACTCGAAACATGGTCCTTCGAGCCGGATATGAATCAGCAATCTATCCAGAGTTGGGGTTGCTACATTGCATAAATACAATCACAGGACGTTGGTGGTGGATAAATTCACGTTGAAAGATCCGTTAAATTATCTTAATAATACAAAATAAAGAAAATACCCTATAATATTCACGAGAACACGAAAGTAAAATGAAACTCATGTCATGATTGCCTACTTCGTGTTGAGTGCATTACCCTATCAAGGTGATGTTAGCAATTTTTCGTAGACGGATGTTTCTAATAAATTACTTTGGCTTCATTTGTGTAAAGGAATAACCGCGTACAACGTGTAATTTTGGTGTTGAAGGAAAATGCTTGTGCCGATAAAAACTTTGATTATATTTTTTATGATGTAGTTCTAGCAACTGCGTGTATTACGTGTTTTATTATACGAAGTCTGGTCAGTTTTTGTATTCAAAGAAGTGTATTTTTTTAATAAATGCTTGACGACAACTTGATAGTTTTTCGATTGTTTTTAGTATGATTAGTTTCTTTCAATTCCAATTCTACAGGTTTGCAGAAGAACAATAGAGCGTAGCATACTGTACCTGAAATAAAACAATCAGTCTGTATACAGAGCAATGAGCGTACTAGAACCTGTGTGGTGGCATCGGCACGAAATTCGCGAAGCTCAAATACGGGCGGCGCAATTCAGTAAGCTAGGGCTCCAATTATTATCGAGGGTATTCCAGATAACTATTAGTAGACCGCGCAAAAGGTGACGTGACTCCTGGGGTCTGATTCTCGTGTGATAGACATAAAAGTCGACGTAGACATAGGTATGTCGAAAAATTAAAAATATGTCGAGCGCCCGTATTCGCATGACTTCTTAATAGACTTGTATCTATAATTTTTACTCGACAATTTCGTTGACATGTCGACTAGTGAACATCACTAGGCATGCATTCGACTTGGCAATTGACTTATTTTGATAGATTGATTCGTGGTTTCTTGTGTTGTTATTCAGTGCAAATTCCGTCGTTTATCATTTAATTAAATTCGATGTATGAAGAACCAAAATTTTGGTTACGACCTGAATGGCTCGCACTCTCGTTGTCTCCCAATTAACGTCTCACGAATCTTATTTTTTCACTCACATGGATCCCTAGGTACACTCCAGACACTTCATACAACGGTAGAAATTTATTTACTTACTATTACTAGTACTACTACGTACAGCAAGGTATTGTCTGCACAAATGGATATGTGTGCGTAAAGTGGTAGAGTCATCCATAACTTTGACGTTTTATGTAACTTAGTAAGAGCAACTGATGTTAAATAAACTGAAATAAGTAATTTAAACAAAAGACTTAACATAATAAGTGAATAACACTATAACAAATTATATTTTCTTTTATTAAAATAAAAATCTTTAATTAATTTGTTATGAAATCGCATTATATTGAAAATTTGAAATTTAAACTAGCTTTTTGTCTTTAGCGAACGGTTCGGTGACAGCCTTGTTGCCGTTCCATCAATGTGACGTCAATATGAGAGGCGCGGTGTGGTATTCAAACCTAGGGAGGGGCGGAAAGTGACCTTTCCTATTATTTTTTAATTCTCTGCCACAGGGGTCGATATTGGGAACACGTCTGGGAATCACCGGTCCAGAAAATAGAGTAGAGTAGAGCTAGAAGTTCTCAGGAGTGCAATGCTAGAAAAATACATTCCACTATTGTTCCAGGCTTCATTGTCATAACAAGTGTTATATCTTTATTTTACAGTTCCCTTTATGACACAAATGTATTGTCATGCTACTATGTAACGAAAAGCATCTTGCGCTATTATGCATTACAGAGGTTTTATGGGCAATCTGGAACGGAATTTATTCGAATTTATAAGCTATATAGTAGAATAAGTGGATTGTTAGTGCTTTGCAGCTCCTGTAAAGATGGTGGATGATGATTCAATAGAGGTAGTGGTTATATAGTGTCACTTTGGAACTAAGTTTGACTTATTTATACAGGTCACATTTAACAATATGTACTGTATAAATAGCATTGACGTTCTATGTGGTCGAGTGGCTTGTACACCGGTTTCGATAGTGTTGTATTTCTGAGATCCCGGATATGATCAATATAGAAAAACTAACTTTTCTATTTTGTATCGGATTTGGGTGTTTGTGGTACCGTCGTTGTTTCCGATTTCCAAACACAAGAGCTTTAGTTCCTTTGGGGTCAGAGCAACGCATGTGATGTTATATAATATTTATAGCGCTATATTTATATTTATTCTAATTATTATTATTATTATGCTCCTTTTTCTCAGCCTGTTGGCTGGTTTTATTATTAAGTTTTTTTTTCTCAGACTGTTGGCTGGTTTGAACCACACTTTCGGACCGAAATCAAGTAATTGTAGTATACCGTGTAGATACACGGTATACTGCAGTTACTTGATTTCACTTGATGATACTTGATTTGATTTTAAATAGATATTTAAAGGGTGTGTAATAAGAACCTACTTCGTCCTCTTCCATCTGCCATTTTTAAATACAAGCCATGCAAAAAGTTCATCTTTTTGCATGGCTTGTATTTAAAATTATAGCAGTATTGCTAGTGTTATCAGAGTATTTCCGTTCAGCCCGAAACCGAACAGCAGTTTTATCAGATCTTCAAATACCCTTGGTGTAATAAGGTCACATCTGTAAAATGCATCGAGTATATAACCAGAAAAAGATACGAAATAAGGTCATCCATCTCTGGCACCTCATCAGGCAAATGGGCCTTATATCACTTTTAAATATGAACGCTCGCTTACGCTGACAACCATTGACGGGTATCGTCAATTGTTTCGGATTCGGTCTGGCCAATCGGAGCACAGTTGTCACCGTAATGATTTGACAGAATAATTTTCAAACAAATTAAACGACATTTCGTTTCTGTTTCTCACTATATACTCACTATATAACTTTTCAGGTCAGAGGTTTAAAGATTTTAAGAACGATATTAGTCAATAACTTTTTATGCTTAAATAGGAGAGTTATAAAATTTCGCATATACATAAACTTATTTCATATAGTTCGTATTATTTTTATGCCCATGGGTGATGATAGGATTTTTGACGTATAATTACATGTGGATTTGTCATAACGTTTTCTACATTTTTTATTTTTATGATTTTTTTTGGCACAGTTACAAGATACAAATTATACAATACAAGTAAAACTATGATAAAAAACAAACAACTTTATTGCTCAATAACCGCACACAACTTGCAATTAACATTTTGCAACTTAATGAATATGGCTAAGTCAATACAAAATGTGTATACTTTTAATAAAATTACTGTACCTACTCTGTGATGTGTTCACGTGCTACCATACAGTCCGGCCTTTTTATAACTTTTACTAATGCGTTGGTGCACTGGTGGAATATATCAAGATCTTTACTTTATACTGCCTGCATAAACGTATGAGTGGGCTGTTATGTGACCATTGTGACACATTATTTTAGCAGAAGGTATCAAAAACAAATGTAGGCAACGATTAGGCCTATTAGTGACCTTCAGCGAAACAAAAGTGGAATGTTTATTAATTCCTACAACAAGACAAACACCTTTTTTTTTTTTTTTTTTTTTTTTTG
>NW_020653850.1:7026284-7042515 GCF_003589595.1 Hyposmocoma kahamanoa
TTTTGACGGGGGGAAATCTTTATGGATACCCCTGAGCCCAGGGAGACTCAGGGGTTATGTGGGGACTCTCCCTCCACACTGGAAGGCCTACCCCACTAAAACCCCCCCGGGTTTCCCTCTCGCCGGTTGAGTCGGCGCCGTGGGATCAGTGAACATTCACCACGACGCCGCCCGGCCGCCCTAGCTTGCGCCAGGGCTCCCGCGCCAACGGAGGGACGAGTCGGTTGTCCTCCGACCCGCCCCCCAGACGAGTGAGGCCGTGCAATGTAGGCTCCGGAGTCCCTGTCCAGAGCCCGCTGGTCTCACTAGGGGATCAGGCGAGCAGCGAACTGCCTTCGCCTTCTCCCCGTACGTCTGCGCCGGAGCGGGTGCGCGTCCACCGCGTCCTCGCGCACCCGCTCCGCGGCCTCCTTTTGCGACATAACCTCTGTGCAAAAGGAGGCCATCGCCTCCCAGGACTCCTCGCTATCGAGCATGGCGGCAACCACGCTCGGCAACGAGAGGTCCTGCCCTATAGTCCCCGTCAGAGTGCGGCGCTGCTCATCCCACCGGCTACACACCTCTAGGGTGTGCTGCGCGGTGTCATCCGCAGCGCCGCACTCGTGGCACGACGGGGACGGTTCCCTCCTCGCCACCTTGTGCAGGTAGTGACCGAAGCAACCGTGCCCGGTCAGCACCTGCACAAGGTGGTACGACAGTGGCCCGTGGGACCGGTTTACCCACTCTACGAGGACAGGGCGTATCGCCTCTATGGTACGAGCACCATACGGGGGATCCGCCAAGCCCTCTTTCCACCGGTCCCGCATGCACAAGACAAACACCTGCCAATCCACACATTTTGGAACCTGCTCATAGTCATAGTCATAACCTAGTATTATAATATTTCTTTTCAATTTGTACGTTTTCAGATGTTTAAATTTTTTATCTGAAAACTTTTACCTCGTTCGACTCAAGAATTTCTTTTCGTTTTATCTAGAAATGTATACTTTAACAGAAAGGAGTAAAATTCAATTCAACATCTATAAAAGTGTAATTACAGTAGCTCTGTTTTAAGACTATTTGACGAGCTTTTAGAGATAACTGGTTTAACACAGAGACGTATTTGGAGGTTCCTGTAGTTAATCTGTACGGGATGGTACGAGGCCACGGCAAGAAACCGAAACTCTGAATAAATTAACGACGAAGATGTTTTACAGTCTATTAAATTACATCGACAGAATTCGAAAGCTCTAGGCCTGAATTAGTTCGTGCCTTTGATAATGTTCTTTTGAGATAAAAAATATATATTTATAATAAAGATTTTATTATTTAATTTTTTGTTGAATATCACGATGTTTTTGTTACAACGATATTTTTTTGTAAAAATGTTCCACTAATTTATTATTATTTTTTCCATATTGCCACGATGAGGCAGTAGATACTGGTTTAAGCCCAGTCGGACTGAAGGAACTTTTCTTATTGTTTGTTACATTTTTATATCGACAATAATAACAAACTAGTGAAGTGTTTTCACTAAAAAAATATAAAATTCATGATAGTAAAAACATTATTAGATTCAATAAAAAAAATGTTGCAATTAATATAGCGATATCTCTATTTCTGGTAACTAAAAGGTGATTATCTGAGTGAAGAAACTTTCATAAGTTATCATAGGTGGCGCTACAACAAAAAAGCTTCAAACCCAATACAAAAATAAGCAATAAATTTTTATTTTCATTTTTATTTTATTTTATTTATTTATCAGATAAACACAAACAGTTACATACTAAACAAATAACAAACATTGAACAAGCAAGATTAAATAAATATGAACCAACAATGTGTTCAACAAATGTGTGACAATTAAGGCATTATATGACTCGCGTGGCCCATGCGCGTAGTCTTATGGAATTATATTTCAAAATTTCGTTTAAACATATAAGGAGAAATTAAGAAAAGTAAGTAATAAATAAAATTGTATGTTATATAGCCACATACTTACATTATATTCATATATACATACATATACATATATACATATACGTAACAATGCATATCAAATTAGTTACGATAATAATCATAAATACCATAGAAATCAGAAGTAGGCAACGTTGAGGCAATAGACTTTGGTTCGAGTCCTGTCTGATCGAAAGAATTTTTCTTTTCAATAGTTATATCAATAATTAAATTTAATTACGCTGAAGACGATGTAACGTGATCTGACATAATTGTTACATCTGAAAAAAAGCTGGTTACAAAGTCACTCAGCATTATCGAATTATGCCAGTCATAATGACCAATTAATTTTATAATGGCGACCGATTAATTATTCTAACCCTGTATAGTAATACGCCCTTGAAAAGCTTCCTTTGTGCCATGATTTATTGCTTTTGTGAATAAAATATTGTTATTTTTTTATTTTTTATTTATGATACCAAGTAACGGTACGAACAAGTCGTGCGCCTGGTGGAAAGCGACACGCCTGTCCATAATAGTTACAGTTTAAGTCGCAAAGATCCGAGAGACAATCTCGTAGCGCCCGTCACCCTGCGACATTAGTTGACAAGTCCCATGTGCCTGTAATTTCACCAGCACCCTTATCCTTCAAAACCATAGCCAAGCCGTAATGCTCACATTACTGCTTCGCGGCAGATATAGGTAAGGTGGCAGTTCTTCCCTGGACGAACTCTTTTACAAGGAGTTCTACTCCTACTAAAATATGTCAATCTTTACCTAGAGTGAACTGCCGCCGTGGCCGAACGCCACGCACAGATCCCAGATTCGATACCCGGGTCGGGAGAAATATTTGTATGGCCTACATTTGTGACCGTCAGGATGGGTGGTCGCCTGTCGCATCTGGCACTGAGTGTATATTCAAGAAGAAGAAAGAAAACAGATTTTCCAGAAGTATGTATTACCAATAATTGCTACCTATTTGCTGCCTTCACGAATTAAAGGTATACGCTTCCTATCTACATTAGTTAAAAATATATACAACAATTGAAAATTTGCAGGGTATATCTCTTTGTCACTCTTTAACTTCAATAAGGTAATAAAGGTTTTTGTTTCAAATCGACGACAAGCAATAATGAAAATAATGTACACGGTGATATAAACATTCAATGTAAGTTTCTTTGTCTACGCCCGTGATATTTGCGAAAATGCAGTGCAATATTTTCGAGTACAATGGCTCGTTAGAAATTCCGCTTTACTGAGTGTCAAAGCTAACGTAACGATATATGGTTTCGACAGATACGTACAAATAATAATATATGAATTTTGAGTAAATATTTATTCGGATGCAGTGGGAGTCCAGTAGAAGAACCTTCTCAATTGAGGTATTGACGATTCGAATCTCTATGTACAAAAAATAGCACACCAAGTTTGACACTTTGGACTTCGTACCATTCTTGTCACAAGCGTCATGGATTTGAATTTTAATATTGTAATGATGATAATTATTTAAGTGGGTACAGTATGGCTATCCATAATATAAGTAGTGTAACTCCAAATAAACGAGGCAGCGCGGCTTGTATGTTTGTGTACCCGCCGTGCGCTGTGTACTGACGCACACATTCGCATAAACTCGTGGTGCGCTCGAGTTGCACAGCGCAACTCGATCTCGACTTATGGCATGTTCCTTACATTTTAAAACTTAAGGGTTTGCTCTGTATTTAACAATGATTTCAAATCTGTGTCATAACTTACGTAATCGACATTTTTTGCGAAATTGAGTTATTAAACATCACTTATGCCATTCTTCCATAAGGGGTGTGAATTTGGCATCAGCAAAACAAGATCTACAACGCCCATAAGCGATATTTTTATAACTTATTTACTGTCCGTTTTATTGTTAAGCAAAATCAGTTAATTGACATTATGCAAAGAAAAAACATCAGGTACAAATATGTTGAAAGTTACGATAATGCAAATGCATCAGTTATGACAAGGAGAGCAGATACAGTAGACGTGTTTATTGTGTTTATGGTTGCCTGAAGAATAGTGTCTCAAGTCCAGGATTGTTCAGTATTTTATTTCTTTTTCATAATCATACTCCCATATAAAAATATCGACCCGCGATCCTGGTATAAAATATTAATATGTCAGTACCGTATTTGACAAAGATGATTTCAATATAACACGACAATACTGTGGCGAATAAATACTTAAATTTTTCGAATTATGTTTACATCCTGTAGGTACAACAGAAATAAATATGTGACAACCTTACACTGCGAACGACGTCTAGGCATCGCGCCGAGAGTTGCAACATTGCAGACTGTTTGAAGAGTATGTGAAAGTAAACATATTTTTTGGTAAGCGACACGCCTGTCCATATCAGCTCTAGTGCTACTTAAAACTTTGAGTCGCAAAGGTCTGAAGGGCGCCGTCACTGCGCCCGTCACCTTGAGACAAATCGACAAGTCGACAATCGACAGACATATGGGGTTTGTAATTTCACCAGCACCCTTCAAAACCGGAAATAAAATGCAATGAAAATAGTTTATTTGCAAGCAAACACAGTATTCGTGATGGTAAAATTGCATAATACTTGGTCTCATAAGTACATGCGTGTTGCGCCATTTCTTACATACAAAAATTTTTACAATATTATATCATAACAGTCATTATAATAAACACTTACAGTATTATTATTTTATCATCCCAATCTATTAATTTAAGTCAATTATGATAATTTAATTTACAATATTTAATTTTGACCATAACGAACGCAGCAATGCTCATATTATTGCTTGGCGACAGAAATCGCAGTGTCAATACAATAGTGTATTACCACAAAAAGAGTATTTTTTCAGAATGGATGAAAAACGAATTACAAACTTCCGGCGAAAAATTATTAAAATGTATGTGTATGTTCAAGTTTATTACAGACATCTAAACAATTTCCTGCTTGCCAAATATATTTAGAAATAAAATTGAAACAATAACTAACAAAATTTTTGTAAGTTATTGTATCTAGAAATAACTTACAAAAATGTTGTCTCATTTTGAGTTAAGTAGATAGTTTTTAATTGTTTCTTGCAATATTCTAACGACGGTTTTGTTCACCTGTACGAATCAAATTTTGCGTTCGGCAATAATATAATCTTGAATTTTGTAGCAGCAGTGCGAAATATTTAAAGTGGCAGTACTTTCATGGACGAACTCTTTCACAACAAGCTCTTTTACATTTTCACCATCGTGGCTAATTCTAATCATGGGCACTGTTTTATAGAACGTTGTAAGTGTTATAGAAAACAACTGTAAATAATAAGTAATAAGGATGTAATTGCATATCACCTGTTCTAAATTAGAAAATTCCCTGTATATGGTGCATCACACACAGCTCGCATTCGCATTGAAGTGAAATTCTGCGACGTGATTTGAGCTGGTCAGAAAAGTTTTAAGTCCATGCTATAAAAACGAAAAAAACGTTATGCGTTTCGATTTCGTGCAGATAAAATATGGTGACTCCCATAGGGACAATAATATAAGTTAATGCCAGCTTTAATGACAGAGGTAACGGTACTCCTTTAGGTATAACAAATGTTGTTTATCTAAAATAAAATTATCTCTGTATAATAAATTTTGTCGATAATCTAATCTTAATGATTTCTTAAAAGATGTCGTGCCTGAGAAATAGCTTTAGATAATATAAAGCAGAAATAGGTCGTTACTAAAAAACATTAGGTAATTTTGTTTTGAAGCTCTTTTAATTAAGAAGAAGGAAAAGTAATGGCGAATAAATCAAGGCACATAAAAATACATTGAAAAGCGTCTTAGGCATAAATTATTCTATCTTTCGAGATAAAATTAATTAAAAACTTCACTGGTCATTTCAAATTAAATTTGTTTATTTATTGCTTACGTGTAAGGATAAGTAATCTGTGCACTCTGATCCTTTCTCCAAGGGAGATGCCACACGGGCGTTGCGTCGGCGTTGCGTCGGTTGAATGTTGTTTGTGACGTCATACCATGACGTCACAAACAACATTCGCTCGTTCAAACGTTCACAAACCACTTCAGTATTCCGCATTAATGAAGGAATTATTGACTTTATGTTTATTGAACATGTTGACAGCGACTGGCGACCGCGACCGGTAACAGCGACCGGCGACCGGCGACCGGCGACCGCGACTGGTGACAGCGACCGGCCACTGCGACCGGTGACAGCGATCGGCAACCGCGACCTGTGACAGCGTCCAGCGACCAGTGACAACGACCGGCGACCACACCGCACGTTGGTCAGCGTTTGATACAAATTTATATTAAACAGTGGGTCACGGTCTCCAACATCAGAATGGTACCTTTGGAGCCAGCGCATGCTCTGAAACGCAGACGCAGAGAGAAATGCACCGCGATGCTCCGAGGTTGGTGTCAAAAGCATTGTAATTTATACTTTATTTCAATTGAAATACCATAAAATATACATTAAATGTATTATGTCTTGCCGTCTGCCGATATGTACTGGTCCTTAAGAATTTTTTCGGTAACAGAAGTCAAAGTATGGTATTATAAAAAAGTATGCACTACATTATTTCTAGGAGTAGCACTTTGATGTTTGTCACATCTTTCTAATAAAAACAGGAAGGGTAAAAAGGCCTCATTGGCAGATTATATGATTAATTGACATTTTATATTATGAATTTTCAAACAACACAAAGAACGCAGTTCATCTATTTGACAATGTTCTATGGAGACCATCATAGAACACTGTCGAATAGATGAATTGCGTTGTATGAATTGTAAGAAATTCATTATATGAATTGTCAATTAATCATATTGTGATTATGACAATACGGCCTTTATAGCCCTGCAGGTTACAATAATTGTTCTGTGTTAAAAGTTCATTTTCAATAACCAATACTTATTGATAAGCTTTAAGTATTTCCTAATCAATAAAAACGTAAAGAAATTTACAGGATTTTATTGAGGTACTTAACAGTTTCAGTATAACGGTAATAGTTTAGATGGAACATTTTTGCAAGACAAAATTAATCTGTAGCACGATAGGGCGTGACTAGCGCGAGAGCGACATAAAATGCGAGATACTGCTATTCTCGCATAGAGATATCTCGTTGTATGTCGCCCTCGAGTAAGTCGTGTTTGGTTGTGCTAGCCCTACTGGACTGTACTGGTGGTATATATGCTTTGTACAATACTATATAGGACTGCTATATGTATAGGGGGTATATAGGACTGGTGGACTTGCGGTAGAACGTAACAAACGATTTCTAGTATTTAAGCTTTTATTGCAACAATTGATAGATAGAGGAAATAGGAACTAATATTTATAGATTGTAATACTTTCGTGTTTGTTCACTAAGTGATTTACTACGGAATGGTTACACGCTCCATTGTCACGGGTTGAGTCAACCCTTTGAGTCACTAATTACATCTAAGTACAGGTTTCATAGCACGGTATGAGTTCTTTTTATTTTTTCGATATTTCGGAACCAGATGAGTTAACCCGTGACCGTGGAGCGTGCAAGTTCCGTAATATAGGGATAATAAAAAGAAGTCAAACCGTGGTAAGAAAGTTGTAATAACTGATAATTAAGAAATATTTAAAAACAACATGAGAATTTTTCGTTTAAACAAAATTCCCAGAAATGAATTAACATTCTCATAAAATACAAAGAAAACAAGAATCTTGAAGGGATTTTATCCTGAAAAATATAACACACGTCACCGCATTTGAGCGTAAACATTTTTCACATGGAAAACTTCATTCAACGCCGAGTTTAAAGAGGAATGTGAAGACAAAAGGGAGTTCAGAAAAAAATATATTCATGAGATTAGCGAGATTTTAACGGATCGTTGCTCAGCGGCGCAATTAAGGCAATCTCTATTTAAATACAACTTCTATGCGACAATCATTTATTTTTTATGGTTGGTAGCAGAGGGTGAACGCGTCATATAACCCATTTTCGTCGTGTAGCTTTTTAAGTTGTTTGGTATTTCTACTCAGTTGCATGCAAAAGTAGAGGAGAATTTTATTTTATACAATTAGACACCAAAATACTTAGAGCACATAGGACTGGAGGCGTCATAGATAGGCAGTCCCCTCTGTCAAGGTACAAGCACAAAACAACTATCGCACAATAAACACTACTTTCAAATCGATATTTTTTTATTTGCATTATCGAATTCACCGAGTCAAGTGATCCGTGAATTATGTCGCCTTGCGGCATATAAACTTGCAAAAAATCTCTGCTACATCCATTCTAGCCAAAGATGGAATTACATTCCATTTATATGTCTATTTTTTACGTTAATTAGTAGTTTTCTATTTTAACACATTTTTTTCGCAATGATCACATTGATTAAAATTTAACGATTACATAATTACATAGAAAATATTTGAAAACATTCGAACATTTAACATAAGCATGCCTATGAAGTTCATTAATTATTGACAGGCAACCACAGACAAAAAAATGCAATACTTCATGAACACTGTTATTTCGTTACAGAGAAGCGAACGTGCTTTTTAGCTCCGATTTTTATCGATAGATTATGTAACGAAGTTTATTCAAATTGATTTCCCCGTCGGATTGTATATTAAATAAGAATGTAATAAATCATAAATGATGAAAATAAATTGTAATTGTGTTAATACAAATCATGCCGTATTGTAAGAAATCAGAAAAATAAAAAGTACATATACCATTACATACTTATATATAATATACATAAATTACAAAAGCAATCAAAATAACGAAATAGCTAACTATCCTTATCCTACACAAGATACACGCAAAGGACAGAAAGAGATCCGTTATGTGAATTTAAATTTTCGTACCACAAACGACTGAAATGTTTACATTTAGAACAAAGAAACTATAGAGTTGATTTAATGTTAATCTTATTTTTAAAATTACTTTTTATTAAATGTTAGTAATAAATAACTAACAAAATATTGTTGTATTTGTTTTACTGTTTGGAGTTATTAATCAGAAGTCCGAAAATATATTTGCCCTAAATAATGTTTGCTTGAATTTTTGCAATCCCAAATGTATTTTTTTCGATTATTTTAGATATATTACAAACCAAAGTAACTTTATCTTTTCTTTGTAATAAGCAACCAAAATCCCCTGAAAGCGTAACGGTTTTGTTATATGGGTTTCGAGATTATGTAACTTTAAGTTTAGGTTTTAGTTGGAATCTAGAAAAAAACATCGATATATTTCTTACAGCACGTCAGAACTACTAACAGAGAGACACAGCTATTTTCACATTTATAATATTTGTATGTACTTATATATCTGCACAACTCTTATTACTTGAAGTGAATTCGTAAAAATCAATATAATACTATAAAATTAATTAATATTGACATTAAGACTACTCCATCACTCTTGTGTTCATGTAGTTTTCACCAGAAAGTAAATATGGTGCATTTTGTTATTTCCAGTAGAAGCTGAATATGGATAATTTTTGGGCCTTTATATTGTGGGAAACAAAATTAAGCAATACTGCAATGACTTTACATAATTAAACGTTTTAATTTAAATAATTAAAAGTTTTAGTTTTTTTTATATTTCTATACATGTCACTACGTTTGTATAGGTTAACTACGGCCATGATTGTCATTGGCTCCAACGCCGACCGCGAAAAGCCAGAAAAACTCCGGACATTTATTCGCGGTTTTTGGATTAGACTTTGGATTTTATTTATTGTCATCCATTTATTGGTAAGTCAATGGGCAATCTCCTCTGGCAAATACAAGTAAAACAATACTACTGCTCACAAAATTGTAAAAAGAAATCCTCTGCATCCAGTCCAGTCAAGGGTGGCTTTACATTTTTCATATACGTGATTAACCAGTACGTAATACATATTGATATCGTCACGTCGATAACTTTCCATCTCTAGATATTCATGATAATCGATTTATTTTTATAGGCCTATTCTGTGTACGGACATGACATGAATGTGTGCTTTATCTCTGTGTATTTGTAAAAATAATCTAGTGTTGTCGATGTTTGTTTGAGTGACACCATAGTGACACAACTCAATATTGCATTTGAGTGTACCTGGTTGCTCGTAGTACTCGTAGATATAGAAAAAAGGAGAGATTTGGTATGGGGGCGTGGTTCGTGTCGCCTGGATATTATCAAAATGATGATGAAGATCTCTCGTAAAACGTGAAAATGCCAAGTTGTAGCGATGCACCTTGTAAAAATTGGAGTGAAAACAAAAATTTTAAAACCAGTGAGATAACATTCCAGTTACGATTTCTATTGTTATTCAATGTTTTCTTTTTGTCTCCATAGAAATTTCTAGACTCAAATATAGTGATGTTCATTTACGACGACTGATTTTTATCGACAATAAATTTTTATTGAAATGTTTGAATTTCTTACTATGATTTTTGTAATTAAAGTCCCCAAAATATCGAAGCGAAAAGCATTCACGTTAAATTGATTTCTTTTGTTTTAATATTATTATTATTACTACACATTTTATTTCGAGTAACTTTAACACAACTCATATTTCGGACAACCGTTTCAATTTCATGCGCGGGCGACGACGGCCGACAAGCGCGCAGGTGATCGCGTCCTGCGCGGTTCTACTAGTATCCCGCCTCGGCAACAGCGAGCAACCGTCACCACAACAGGCGTAAAACGCGCCGTGAAATGTGCTACTAATTTTACATACTTAACAATTACATTCTACAGATGCCGCAGTCCCGCGGCTGACCCGGGTGAAAACCGATCCGCGAGTTCTTAGTATAACGAAAATTAAGTTTCGGCACCATCTACCGTGTAATAGTTAGCTATTATATACTAGTAGCGTTTTTACTAAAACGCCACCTGATGGTGAATGGCTGAACCAGGATGAAAAAAATACGGAATTATTGTAATAAAACTCTTATATTTTGTTAAATTTTAAAATTGTGTTACGTCGTTTTCACCTTTTGAGTCCTACCCAATCAAAATTTTAAGTTATGGTAGTAGATAATAGAGCGTAAAGTTTGAATTGCACACAAGCTATCTATGGTAGTACTACACCCCCCCGCCCCGCCCTTCAAAAAGTGGCAGAAAGTTATGTTTGAGAAATAACGCTAATAACGCCTCCCGTCCTATATGCTCTAAGCCAAAATAGGAGATATATAATAAATGAACAAGAGAATGTTGCGTCATCACCCTTAACGTGGGTATTTTTTAATTATAATGATAGTAATGTGATATATATAATGTATATATAATAATATAATGTGGTAGAACGGTATATATAATTATGACCGTTCTGAACGTGCTCATTCTTCGGCCGCGCCACACCCCGGACACTGCATGCAACAGTCGAAAAATATTTAACTACTACTACTACTTACAGTAAAGCGCTATCTGCACACGCGCAAATGTGTGCGTCCAGTGGCAGGGTTACCCATAACTTTCTCGCACTATTACGCTACATGGTCAGAGCGGCAACATAGCGAAAATTCTAAAGCGAATCTGTTATGTATGATTCTATTAATAGAATCCTAATATTTATACTTGTCTATTAGGTATTTATATCGATATATTATTATATTTTTCATATCACTAACTAGAGTAATATTGAAGATTTATTTCAAAAATATATTAAAAGCACTTAAAATGTTATATTTCGGACATGTACTTTTAAGTAAGGTAACCAAGGTATTTGAAATTGCTTGTCCAAGTTTAGTTAATAATTAGATATATTCACTACCTACGTAATATTTATCGGCAATACGAATAGAAAATTCGCGAAGTCATGGCGTCTCATGATATTGATATAATAAATCAGTATTTTTTATATATACATACATATATTACTCTGCAGTAAATAAATAAAGAAAACAATAACAGAATGAGTCTTAGACATAAGTTTTTTTTTACTTACTTCGGTTCATCTTTCGGAAAATGATGCTGAACAGCCGTACTCAGCATAATTCACGACCATTATAAATAGTAACGTAAAATTATGTTTTATATTAACGTACAAGTTTCGTAACGAATAAATGAAAACTATATTCAAATATCAAAGCCGTCTTCGCGCGAAACCGGCTCGCCGGCGGCAGCCTTGTTGTCGTTCAGTCAATGTGACCGACAATGTGCGGGGCGTGGTGCGGTATCTAAAACTAGGGAGAGGCGGAGAGTGTCTGTTCTCTTATTCTTTATTCTCTGACCGCGCGTCGAGCAAACAACAACTATAAAAGAGTAGGGAGGCGAAACACGTGCTGCATTTTCACATATTTCGTTTTTACTGATTTTTGTTGGAGAAAAACTTATAAACTTCTCGCTCAAATATATTATTAAAGTACTATAGTATCTGAAAAAGGTATAATTTAACCAATTAAAATGCTACTAGTTTACTACATTTTACGTCACATTTTTTTCTTCATCCTGAAAATTACATAGAAATCACATACGAGGTATTTATTCACTTTAAGACGACGATATAGAAATTAGAACTACCTACAAGTCACAAGGTACGCGTTCATTTTGTACAAGAAGCCAGAAGATGAAGCGGAGAAGGGTGTTGGGATACGTAAAATGCTTATTACACTGCTCGATTTCAAGGGTTCTGCCTCGAGGGTGGGCGTGACCCCTAGGTAAAGCGCCGCTCATGTTAACTTATATACAAATCGCCAAATTTGGGGACCCTACCTCTCTAAGATAAAGTTAGGGTCCCTCGAAATCGGGTTGTATAGTACGCGTTCAAGAGGCGTTATGTTGCGACAAGGCATTGCTCCTGTGGCACTCAGTGCGTTGAAATCATAGCGTTTTGCAACCACTCAATGCAATGCGGCAGCGTCCATGTCCACACTATAGTGCAGGCTACACAGCGAGCGAAACTTAGCTAAGGTAGCTGCATGCAACCTACAATTGACTTAGTTCAGTTCGCGGTGTGAATAGATGTACGAAGACATGCCGCTTCTACGTGAGCTGAAGCTTACCTTAACTTCGTAGTGTGGCCTGCGCTTTACACCTGAATCTATTAATTGAAAGTTTTTTAGTTTACCTGTTGTTTAATTCATTGATTGAGCGTATGGGCCATTATTATCGAATGGAATCAAACTAGTGTTAGCACTGAAGGCCTAGCGTTATTAGATCAATTACAGCTCTTTCCGGTTACAACTGTATGGCTTCCTGAACGTTTTATTTACGTAGTATAATTTCCCGCAGGCGAAAATTCAAATCTTTCCCTGTCGCAGGTCCTCATCTTTCCATTTCTCACCTACCAAAAGAAATCGTAGAAGGCTCATAGCAACTTGGACGTTTTGGCTAATCCGCCTTTTTTGGATAAGTATTACATGTACGTTCAGTAATGGATTTTTTCCTTTGTTTCTATTAGTAGTATTCTCACTACATGTTTAGAAACATTGTCAGATAATCATTTCTATCTCGCATTTATTTCCTTTTTGCGGTGTCGCGTATATTAGATTAATTCTGACTTTTCCATAAGAAAAAATGTGCACGGTCATTTCTATTCGCATTGGCTTTTCACATAAATGTGTGCAACGATTCTTTCTCATATCATTTCCAATATAGGTCGCCTTTCCCCCAGCAACGTTTCATTCAACCCTCAATGAAATTCGCAGCCATCATTACGATTTCCACTTACCCAAACAGAAATAACAAGCTAAGTAAGTTGATAATTAAATTGGATTGCTGTTTATAGCCGTGCGTGAATATATTAAGCCTGTTGTTCGCTGCTTTTAGATTGATTCTCTCTAGTTGGAAGCCTTCCAAGCAAAATTGGTTTCGTTTTGAAATAAAACGAATTTTATATGAATGTCGTCGCAACATTGAAAATTCTGTTTGTTAGATCTATACGTTTTTAAAAAATATAAGAGATTTAGAAAGATCTAGGAGATATATAGACGAAAAAGATATCTTATACTTCCATTACAAGTTGTTTCCTAAGATCAACGAAAAAGACACTAATTACTATATTGAACAACTTAAAACTAACAAAATTTTAATAACAAAATTAACGTACAATTCTACATATTACTAATTAAACAAAATAGTTTTGGAACTCATGGCAGTTGCGACGACCCTGGTCTTCTGCCCCTGTCAAAATATTTGTTATTATTATTGATAGAAGAAGAAGAATTTCGTCCGGCCGTCCGCGCGAATAGCTTACGCTTGGCTACTGGGGGAAAGCAAAAAATAAATATTCCACACTCACTATGGGGAAATGTGATAGGCGCGAAAAACTGTCACCAAAAAATGCCTAGGAGTGAAATGCCGTAGGTGTGAAGAGATTAACACTAAGTGCTCAGGCTAGAGCACCAAACAAAGAATGACCCTTCGATCTAGTAACCTATAGTGGATGTGTGAAGAGTCCGAAGAAACAACAACAAAAAGCAACTTGATCGTCATTCCTAATGAAGAGGACGAGGAAGATGAGGAACCTGAAGATAAACTGCCCCTCCCAATTGACGTCAAACAATTATTAAAAGACATTTCGCAAGAGATGGAGAAAACTGTTAGCAAAGAGCTAGCGGAACTGTCAGGTTCTCTTCAATATCACTCCGATCAAATGGAAGAACTCGAAAGAACCATTCAAGAGTTTAAGATAACTATGAAGGACCTCTAAAAGAAGAACAAAGATCGAACAAATACAGCGAAAAATTCGAACCAGCGTCTGTTGCCACAACGTGGCTACCGCTCTGCTTACTGAGCTACGTATGGAGCTAGCAGATCTTATAAATTTCTCTAAAAGCCACTTAAAACTCAATTCAAAGATCTGCAATCTTCGAATTGGGTTTTAAGCAATTTTTTTGCAGTATTTTGTCAAAAAAAGAGGTTAATATCGTGGTAGTAAAAACCACGATGTTCAACAAAATATCAATAATAGATTCATAAAACTGTTCTTTTCGTTATTTCATTTTCTGCCCTCGCTTTTCACATTTAGCCAAATTTTCACGTAATCTGAGATAAAAAAAAATACATCACTTAAAAAAGAAATTCGTTATTAAAAAAGAAACCTGACTGCGCAATATACTGAAAAGATTATTATAAACTCTGATATGCATTTGAGTAATATCAAATGCACGGTGAATAAAAATTAATTCATACATGTTTCATATAAATTAATAATATTTGATTGTTGAATGTTTTCAATAAAAGTTACCTACATTATTATTATCAATGGTTAAACAAGTCTTAGCAGGTAAAACGTTAAAATCCATAAAAGCACTTGGAATACAAGACAAACACATCGACGTATACACCCCGAGAAACATTACCTTCCTTCTGTGTCAGTCGGATAATTTCTGTTTTTTTATCCAAATGACGGGACGAACAAGTTATGCGCCTGATGGTAAGCTACACGCCTGTCCATAACAGTTGCAGTGCCAATCACGAGCGTTACTCACAGCACTGCCACTGCGCCCGTCACCCTGAGACATAAGTTGACAAGTCCCATGTGCTACAGGCATTTCACCAGTAAAAACGAGCCACTTTAACTGTCTCCGTGGCCAAACTTTTACCATGCTTACCGTGTTCCCGTTACCATGCTTGTCTACCACGAAGAGGTACCAGGTTCGATTCCCGGGCCGGGAGAAATATTTGTATGGCCTACATTTATCTGTTTCGTGAGTTTGGGCATCATTTGTGGTAGTCTATGTATATATCAATGGTATCCGCGAGACAGAGATTCCCTAGTGCGGGGCTACTTCATAGATATAGAAAAAAAGGGAGATATGGTATGGGGGTGTGGTTGTGTCGCCTCGATATGGTCAAAATGACCATATCGAGGTAACACTCTTACAAACATTGCCACAGTGACATGGCGATCGTTGTACATACAAGATCTCTCGTAAAACGTGAAAATGACAAGTTGTAGCGATACACCTTGTAAAAATTGGAGTGAAAACAAAAATTTTAAAACCAGTGAGATAACATTCCACCGGCTATTTGCATTTTTAGTTATTATTTCTATTATTATTCAATGTTTTCTTTTTGTCTCCATAGTTTCTAAACTCAAATATAGTGATGTTCATTTATGAAGACTGATGTTTATCGCCAATAAATTTTTACTGAAATGTTTGAATTTCTTACAATGATTTTTGTAATTAAAGTCCCTAAAATATCGAAGCGAAAAGCATTCACGTTAAATTGATTTCTTTTGTTTTAATATTATTATTATTACTAAACATTTTATTTCGAGTAACTTTAACACAATTCATATTTCGGACAACCGTTTCAATTTCATGTCGATTTGGATGTTGCTGTTGCTTGAAGGAAAATTTATGTGTTTTAGATAT
>NW_020653850.1:7042525-7043304 GCF_003589595.1 Hyposmocoma kahamanoa
GGACAATGACTTCACGCATTAACTACATGAAGTCGAGATCGACTGCATGCAGTTAATGCATGAAGTCGATATCAACTTCACGCATTAACTGCAAATATGCAGTCGATCTGTTAGCAGCCTTAGCAGGCAAAGCGTTAAAATTCAACATACACAACTAATCAACATGTATACACCCAGAGAAACATTACCTTTCTTCTGTGTCAATCGGGTAAAAACGTGTCTCTCTACGTTCCGCAATTATTTGTGTGTATCGCACCAAGAATAACAATCCTAATTACCATAATAATCCCACTTAAAATCTTAACCAACGTCAGTTACAAACATTATAAATTACCCACATTCATCATCCTGACGAGCAGGTAAATATTGTTGAGTTTTGACTTTATTATTTTACAAGAGTAGCTCTTTTGTGTTCTATAGAGTGTGTGCGTCGTTCGTAAAACAGTCAGCGGGACGGCGGCGGCGCGGCGGCGTTTGATGCTTTTTAGGCGGCGTGATCGGCGTGAAATCGGCGTGGCATATATTTAGGTGTTTAAAAAAACATCAAAACGTTGTATAAATCAACGTTAATATTAATTTTCAACAGGAAATGAAACTATTTTAACTGCCTCTGTTGCCGAATGGTTACCACAATGGACTGCACGCGGAGGTCCTGGGTTCGATTCCCGGGCCGGGAGAAATATTTGTATGGGTGTAATTTATAGTTGTCTATAAGTGTGTCCATGGCACCAGCGATACAGGGTTTCACTAGTGCGGGGCTATGAGTGTGTGCATTTGTG
>NW_020653850.1:7058304-7062128 GCF_003589595.1 Hyposmocoma kahamanoa
ATAGAGCTCCGTGTGAAAGAGTTCGTCCAAGAGTTCGTTCGTCGCCTGACCTGTTTGTGCCGCCGAGCATTAGCATTACTTCTCTTTATTATTTTCGTATTTATACCACGTAATAATGATATGTTTAAAAATTTCAGTCCTTATTATAAATTACATTTTCATAAAGGTGCTGTGACGCTAATAATCTCTTCAATTTTCTCTCACAGAAACACTCTAGGACACAGATTGTAAATTGCCCTAACCGCTCGTTTTTGTTAGACAAAGACTCTGTTAATATTGGCGAGATTACTCTAAAGCGAAACGGCGCCTGTACTTAATCTATATAAGTAGCTTAAGTAAACTAAAGCAGTTTCTACGTCTGAAATTTTCGAATTTTTTATCGCGTAATTGCAGAAGTGCGCCGATTCTATTACTTATTTATTTGTGTACCTCATTGCAATTGAGTTAGATATGTATATATTATAAAATATATAGTATTTTTAGGAAATGGAAACTATTTTTCGGCATTTAAATCGCGTAACAAATATACGCGATTTAAATCCGGAAAAATAGTTTCATTTCCTATGTGTAACAATCGCGAAAACCTAAGAATTTGATATATATATATAGTATTTTTTTAAATATCAAGAGACGCGACGACCAAGGAAACAAACCAAGGGTTGTTTGAAAAAAGATTTGTTTGAAAAAACAAATATACGCGATTTAAATCCGGAAAAATAGTTTCATTTCCTATGTGGAACAATCGCGAAAACCTAAGAATTAGATAGATATAGTATTTCTTTAAATATCAAGAGACGGGACGAACACGTCGTGTGCCTGATGGTAAGCTACACGCCTGTCCACAACAGTTGCACTGGTACTGCGCCCGTCACCCTGAGACATAGGTTGAGAAGTCCCATGTCCCTGTAATTTCACCATCACCCTTACCCTTCAGAACCGGAACACAATAATGCTGACATTACTGCTTGGCGGCAGAAATAGGTAAGATGGCTCCACTTCCCTCAACGAACTCTTTCACAAGGAGGTCTACTGCTACTAATTTTGTACGTAGTATTTATACTTTAGTGAATTGTCTATTTGTATGTTTTTTTATGAAAATCAAATCATAAAATGAAAATCATGACAGTAAAACATCATGATATTCAATAAATAAATGTGATTATTCCTAATCAAATTCAAATACAATAGAAACAAAAATAATATTGCTATAATCTACCGTAATTGGCAAATGTTTTTATGTAGAATATTAATAACAATAACCATAATGAATGTTAGCAAATTCTCAAGTAAAGACTTGGGTAAAAAACTCGAGCTTGCCCAGAAGATATACAATAAAATTTCAATAAACTATTTGCAAGACTAAATATTGATTTTAATTTCGTTGCGAGTACACATTGATGCACGTGTCTACATAATTTGCTCTGGCACACACTTGGATGTTATGTTTATCTGGCGGGTACTTATAAGTCACTACAGTATGGCGTGTGATGCTATGTTCATGTTGTAATTCTTTAGCGTTTAGTTTAATCGCATAACACTCAATAGTACAAGTGAGAAGTTCCTGCGTGTCTATGTGTACAAGTGTAGCAGTGTGGAGCATGCCTGTGTGAATAAGTGTAGGGTCGTGGAGCGTGTCTGTGTTCCGAGTTTATATTTTTCGGTTAAGTGAGTAATTTTATTTAGTCTCAGCAGCGAAACATTTATCATTGTTTGTGTGTATTTTTTAAATAAAGAAAAGTCTTTTCTTTTTCTTAAACTTTTATTCTTAAAGCACTCGAGAAGTTTTCGACTGAAACTGTGTTACTACTGGTTTCTCGTATTTGAAAAGTTTCTCTTTGCAATAGTTACGAAGTGATCCGGAACTGGAACACTGAACTTACTGATAAGCGGTACAATGTGAATTCGTACAACGAAAGACGATTTGGGTTTGAAAAAAGTCTCCTTAACACAAACTCAAGTTCGTATGATAAAGCCACATGTGGTTATACGTCAAAAGTGCTTATAAGGAGTCAAAATTATAAAAATAATATGAACCACCGGTATCCTAAGAGCGCTAGTTCCGAATCCGAGAAATGACGGCGCGGCAAGCGACGTACGAAGTGGGTCCGAGTTTTCTAGATTTGTTGTTTCTTGATTAGGAACGAATGCGAATCGGATGCAGTGCGTAAAAGCGCTTAGGTGTGTCATATATTTTTCGTAAGACCGTTATGTAATTATGTATGTATTAACTGCCTCCGTAGCCGAACGATTACTATCTGCCTTTGTATGGCTTACAATTATTTCTCTCGTGAGTTTGGGTGTAATTTGTGGTTGTCTATGTGTGTGTCCTTGGTACCTGCGACACAGGGTTTCCCTAGAGCGGGGCTATGTTGAGTGCAACTCACGAAAGAAATAATTGTAGGCCATACAACTACTTCTCCCGGCCCGGGAAAACAAACCTGGGACCTCTGCGTGGCAGTCCGGCATGGTAACCGTTCGGCCACAGAGGCAGTTATATTCCAACAGTTGTCATAGTAAGATACTTTAAATGTATTTAGAAAGCGATGTTAAAAGAAATCGCAACGATAAGGTAAAATAAGAAAACCTAACGATTGTACGTTTCAATGGTTTGCAAGATTTAAGGGGCGTTAAAATAAATTTTCAAGCATTCTCTGGAGTGTCGAATAAAACGATCAAGGTTTTTATTTACTCGTACAAATTGAAACACATTGAGAGGGCTATTGTAAGCTTGTAGGGCTTTTCAATCCCATTTTCCGTTCAGGCAAATTGTTGATCTTCTTTAGATTTGAATTGTGTGGAATTGTTTGCGAGTTCGATGAATAGTGTAGCCTTTGGAAGCAATGTGACAAGTTTTGTGTTTTCTAATATTCGTATAATGTTATTTATTAAGTATAGAGTCACTTTTCAAGAAAAGTGGCTCAGCCCGCTGTAGTCGCTCCAAATCTGTTTTGTATATATTTTATATAGTGCTTTTAAGTTAAGTTTTATATTTAAATTCCAAATTTAAATGTCATTTTTGACGCCTTTTTTACTATTGTTTCAGTCTTTAGATTGATAGCTGTACGTGTCTTGTAATATAATAATAAACTGTAAGTCGATTTATTACTTGGTCTTGATCACTGTTTGTTAACACCCACCCGAACCAATTGATACAGTTCGCTATACTGAGATTTGTTCAGAAAATGCAAAATTTTATTGTAAATAGGGACTCCGAGCGTTACATTGGTTAAAATAACCG
This sequence comes from Hyposmocoma kahamanoa, assembly GCF_003589595.1. Lineage (NCBI taxonomy): Eukaryota > Metazoa > Arthropoda > Insecta > Lepidoptera > Cosmopterigidae > Hyposmocoma > Hyposmocoma kahamanoa. Next base: position 7,061,543 of record NW_020653850.1, read on the forward strand.
CATGATATCGTTGAGATCGTCTACGATGTGCGAATTTTGCACAGCACACACGTTTCAGGTTTTGTAAGGCATCTTCATGATGAAATAGTTGCGATTTGAGATAGGGCACTATTTTAGAAAGTCTTCGATAAGTGGTTACGTTCAGTGACACCAGATAATGGAACTTTAGTGTAATAATTTTAGGTTCATTTTATGAGAACATGTTCCATTTAGTCGTACTAATTTTAGAATGAACAGTTATCTACCAAGATTTATAACATCATTTAACTAACTCAATGACGACTGTCGCATAGATCTTTTCTGTAACAGCGATATTAATTTGAAAACTATTATGACAAATAACTTTTCTTTTCAAGTGGGTGATAAAGCGATTGTTGTGTTCTCATAGATTAGTGTTACTTAGTTATTAATGATAGTGTTATTTTCTTTTTTTTATATGTGGAAGCTTTTAATTGGCATCTGATTATTTATATTTAGATCCATATTGTAAAAGTAGCTGTAAGATCCCCTAAGATAATAAAATAAAAATAAAATAGAACTGTTTTTTCATTGACTTCAATGTATGCGTACAGAAAAGGTAGAGGTT
>NW_020653850.1:7062138-7091194 GCF_003589595.1 Hyposmocoma kahamanoa
TATTTAAACAAATCACTTTGTAAAACTTTTATTTATATATTTATTACATTTTTGTTTTCTTCGTTTTAAATTTGTAGAATGTAATGTTTTACTACCTTCTTACAGAGACAAATTTTATCGTGCCGTGTACACAGTTTTTGGAACGTGGTCTAGTCTAATGTATCAAACTGTATCTGTTATCATATGTTGATTACATTCTGTTTGTGTACCTTTAAAATAAAATGATATAGTAATAGATGTGTCGTCATCTTCTGTCGTCCGTATAGTTTTATTTGATTTTCTCCATAAAAATGGTATTCACGTGTTTCTTAGGACTAGGTGAATGTCCCTGCTACTCGTAAAAAAGTTGTTGTTTTCTTTCCAGATACGTCTCCAACTTGGCGGCATAATCCTTAGCGGTCCTGGTCCAATCGCAATCGGAAGAATTAAAAGCTTTAGTCAAGTTCTTCAGATTAATGCCCGCCTATTGTGTAAGCCGGTGGGATTTGGTAGCTCAACTCTTTGACTTAATATCTTTAGATGCTGTTAAATGAATAAAATCTTAACGAATTATAAAAATTCTCAAGATGTTACAACACAAGAAATATTCAACTACTGAATAAAGGCAAAAATACTTTTATTCAATATGTTTTTTTATACCAAATGACGGGACGAACAAGTCGCACGTCTGGTGATAAGCGACCATGATTGTCCATAACAATTGCAGTGCCACTCAGAGCTTTAAATCGCAAAGATCTGACGGGCGCTGCCACTGTTTCTGTCACCTTGAGACATTGACTAGTCCCATGTGCCTGTAATTTCATCAGCACCTCGTCAAAACTTTAATGCAATAAGGCTCAATTTGTATTACGGCGGAACGGAATAGATGCGAATTTTTGTAACGATATTGTACATATAGCATAATGAAGTTTGTGGTCAATTGTGTAACGAACAAACTAAATACAAGTCAGAATGCTCGAGCATTATACATGCTATGTACAATAATCGTTACAAAAATTAGCTTCCATTCCGTTCCACCGCATTATAAATTGAGCTTCAGCTCACATTACCACTTGACGGCAATAATGGGTTAGGTGGCAGTACTTATCTGAACGAACTCAAATATGTATTTGTTACGAAGATAAGTTGTAGCTTCTATGGTACGATGCTTTCGAAGGTGGTTTAATATCATAAAGATAAAAGTTATTCGTGTTATTCTCTGTGTTATATTTCAGTACACATTGAGTTTCATTTTATGACGATAAAATTCATAATTAATTTATGTTCCTGGCGCCCCAAAAAGTACAACAATATTACACCAATTCGAACAACTAACAACAGCAATTCCGTTTATTATCAAATAAATAAGAGTTTTTGCGCACTTTTGCCTTGAAAGAGTAATAGAAAAAGTTTGAGGTCTAAAGATACTCGCAAAGTGGCTCCATTTCATGATGGAAAGATTAATGAAGTGCCTCACAGTGGCACGCACGTGATATTTGGTTAACCGAGGAAGATAACTCTGAATAGTACAAGCCCCGGTTGGCTATTTGTAGAGCTATCAATTTATTTACGCTGCTTATATTACTCCAGGTCTGAAATATAAAAAAGAACTAATGTGATGTTTAGACTTCTGTTCTCAGTGCCGTCTCCGATTCTTACTGAGTTTAACATGAAGACACAGCCAAATTTATGCATCCTACAAATAAAACATCATATTTAACGTATATATAACGTAAATGTGATGTTTTTATCTGCGCTACGGTGGTAGTTTTTTTAATAAAGGTTATTTTCAACCACCATTTCATCAATCTTTTGAGCGCTAAAAGTATTTATTTATAACACAGAGTGACGGGACGAACTAGTCGCGGGCCTGGTGTTAATCGACACGCCTCTCCATAGCAGTTGCAGTGCAATAGGTAAGGTGGCAGTACTTCTCTGGACGAACGCTTTCACAAGGAACTCTACTGCTACTATATTACAATTATGTTTTCCTACACCAAAAAGCTCATGGTAAATTTCAAATTAGATTTCGCACATAAATTCCGAAAATCTGATATAGGTAAGTTACCTATATCTGCCGCCAAGCTGAAATATGAGCATTACTTTGTTCCGGTTTTGTGAGGTGTGTCTGAAATTACAGGCAAGTGGGACTTGTCAATTTATGTTTCAGGGTGATGGGCGCAGTGGCAGTAAAGCAATGAGTGGCATTGCAACTGTTATGGATAGGCGTGTCCCTTACCACCATAAAACAGTCTCTTCACGCACTCTTCTTTATTATTCTAAGTAGTTTTTAGAACATCCTTAATTAATGCTCATTATAATATTCTAAAGAAATTCTTCAAACACCTAACCTAATTCAATGGATCCACCATTTTCTAATACTTTTTCCTTGGAAGGCAAAGCTATCGTATCTATCGATGCCCCGAACTAAGTGTACCTTCATTTGCAAAACTCTAACTGAATCTTAACACGGGCACCCGTGACTTGAATACATCTAACTTTTCCAATATATTAGCTATCACCCTTTTCTCTTGCTTTATGGTTTGCAAGCAATTTGGTTTGACAGAAACAGGGCCCGATTTTCAATATAGGATTGTAATCGACCACGGATAAATCCATGTTATTGATTATAAGCACTAGGGTCGGCAGACCAAAGCACTTAAGTCAAGAAAGCGCCTTCGTTTTTTAAGTACTTATATATTTTTATATTGTTTATAATGTTGAAAGATGTAAAGAAAATGAAAGCAATGAATTTGACCTATGTGCTTTAATGGATAGATGTATTAATTGAAATGAATAATGTTGGTTTTCGACTCATGTGCTTTAGTCCGCCGACCCTAGTAATTCGTATGCTTACAGGAGTGTTCAAAACTCAAATTCAAACGATTTTTATTTCATTAGTAAGTAAAGTATACTGAAATAGTCGCAATGATGAAACTGCACTACTCATTCCTAGGTTTCTCTGAGACTAACGAGTAAAAAATCTAGGGGTTGCTCTTTGGAAATAATCACTTGTACACAATAAATAATTTATTTCAAATATCATGACGACCTGCAAAAACTAAACGGGTCTTAGATTAGAGAAGAAGCTTAGAATTAGTGCAAAGCCTTTAGTGCAAAGACTTTCTTTCACTAAACCTTTTGAACCTTTTTTTTAAACCTCGTCAATGGCAATTTTGCCCCTTAAATGAATTTTTGTGAGTTGTGAAAAGGACTGTCAAAAACAGTCGGTTTATTTTTATTCCTCGTATTAATCTTATGTTGTAATCTTTTCTCTGCCTCTGTGGCCGAACGGTTACCATGCCGGACTGCCACGCAGAGGTTCCAGGTTCGATTCCCGGGCCGGGAGAAATATTTGTATGACCTACATTTGTTTCTCTCGTGAGTTTGGGTGTAATTTGTGGTTGTCTATGTGTGTCCATGGCACCCGCGACACAGGGTTTCCCTAGTGCGGGGCTATGTTGAGTGTGTGTGTTATTATTATTATTATGTAATTCATATCATATCTATGGCAAACACTATAATGATTGCGGCCTAGAATTTACATGCTGAACATGTTACTTACCAGTAACTACCAACTTTTTTGGTTTTTACTAGGGAAACACTATATAGTGGGTGCCATGGACACACACATAGATAATCACAAATTACACCTAAACTCACGAGAGTAACAAATGTTGGCCAAACATATATTTCTCCAGGCGTCGAATCGGACCCGGAAGCTCTGCATGGCAGACCGACATGGTTTATGGGGAACTGTATACGTTTTTACAATAAGATTCCGGAGAATATATTAAGATTATCATTTCCTAAGATTAAAACTTACTTTAAAAGTATTTTAATTGGAGTAAGTCATATTACAAAATTGAAGAGTATATTTTAGATAAAGAAGTATGGAAAGGCAGTTTAGATTCCACACAATTATGATTCAAAGTGTATTCCATAACATTTCGATTTATTTGAAAAGAGTAATCCATAGAGTTTCTTGTTCGTTCTTTTCAGGGAGGTCAGCGTAGTGAACGAGCAGTAGCATAAAAAATGTCGTTTTGAAGTGTAAAAATTTTACCTATGGAATAAATTATTATTTGACTTTGACCGTTCGGCCACGGAAGCAGTTTATTCTCAAGCGTGTAGCTCTGCCGCCGTTAGTTGAAAGAGCGCTTATGACAAAAACTCAAAACCGAGAAAATAATGTTCAAAGAAGTTAAATTTAATAAGATATCTACTTTTCTTTTGCGTTAACATCATACCTTATTTAGCTAGGAAAATAATACAATAGTGATATTTCGGCTTTTTTCTACTGATCACTGTAGAATACTTAACATTTTTTTTGAAAAATGTCACCTGCGCTCTTTCAACACAAAGTGAGGCGAACCATTGCCTGAATCGCACAGTGCGAATAAAGCGTCAGACACACAGAGAACGGGTACGGGTCGGGTCGGGACCGCGGCGGGTCTAATTCCGTGTATTTATATGAACGATAACACACCGAGCGCTGGCGCCTGCTCCCGTCCCGCCGCGATCCCGACCCGACTCGCGCCCGACCCGCGCCCGTCCTCTATCACGCTTAAATTGTATTGTTCCCGGCTAACCAGGTTCGAAACTTATTTATGTATTTCCCGCTCGAGCATGTCAATTCATGTCCAGGATGAACACACACAGAAGGCGGGGTAAAGAAAGATGCACTCTTTCATGCCAAAGGCTCAATGCTCATTGGATCGACACATATCACGAAACTTTTCCGGCTCTTCAGCCTTTGTTACTCGATTATGCAAAACAAAAGAGTTCTCTTCAGATGCGTGGCTATATTTTTTAACTGACTTCAAAAAGGAGGGTGTTCTCAATTCGTTTGTATTTTTGTGTATGTATGTTATACGATTACTCTTACATTTGTTAACAGATTTCAATTTTTTTTTTTTGAAGTTTATCAGTAGTGGTGCCATTGGATGTAAAGAAAGTCGTCTACGTTTAAGTGTGGCAAGTTAAGGGATGAAACTAGTTTATTGAATTTCACCCATTTACCGTTAGCAGATTTTAATAAAACTTACGTGATTTCAATGAAAATTAAATATTTGTTGATCTGATGACGAAAATGGGAAACAGATGACAGAAACTCCTCAACAGTGACCAGAACCTACCTTGTGTTTGTGCTCTTATGATTCGTTTTAACAAAGCCTTACATCTGCGTTAAATTGTCTTTGAGGTGACCATGATAACGAACACAGCAAAAAGAAGTGGAGTATGTAAGCTTTGAAGTGGGTTTTTCCTTGTATCGTAGCAATGTATTTGTATGAAGCATTATGTTGGCATTGCTTTCAATCACGCGTCATTAGCCTTGGCATCGATGTTCCGAGATGTTCCGATATTGGAGACGAAAGACTGAAATAATTATTATAACTTTTTTATAAGATAAAAACTGCCCAGTTCGTGGAATTACATCTTGGATTTGCCAAGTTTTATTGAAATCGGTTACTGAAAAGTGCGCGAAACCGGATTCATCCCCTAATTTGTCACCTTTAGAGGTGCAAAATTCTTTTCAAATTTAAATAAGACCAATACTGAGGTACCCTCTTTTCAACATCGATTAACATATCGTAACATATAGAGAACTTCCTCCTTTTTTGAAGTCGGTTAAAAACAGTAACTAAAACTTTGTTGGACATTGTGTATGCAAGATATAGTTCAGTTATGTTTCAGAATTTATGTGCGCGAGCAAGGGATTCTTAAATAATATCTTCAGACCTTTACAGGTCAAAATTATTCTATAGCATACTTATGCATACTATCACAGACACGTTTTACTGCGGCTTTAAATTTTACGGTTTCCACTGGGATCCATCAAGGTTTGATCAAGTTTTCTATGTGTGGACATAACATTGTAGTGTTTGGGATTGTGTCATCGAGTTTAAAATTAATTTACTGATTATTTTTAACCATAAATTTGAACGCAATGAATATCAAGCTTTATTAAGCAATGAAAACCAAACCAAAAATTAGTGCTGTATACATATTTTATACAGACTTGTCACTTTGTATATCATGTTGTATTAAGTTGATCGTGTATCATTTAATAACTAAATTAACAAAACGTCAAAATGATAACCAAATTAAAGGAATAAAAAAAAAACTATAAACTGTATCAAAAAACAATGTGCTGCTGTTGTTTGCGCACGTTTATTTCTTGTGATATTACTATTTGGTTAAATAAGAGTAATTTTACAACTCTTTATCTTTGTGTATTGCTAACTTATAATGTGTTTTTTTTTTCGAATACCAAATGACGGGACGAACAAATTGTGCACCTGGTGATAAGCGACGCATCTATTCATTACAGTTGCAGTGCCACCCAGAGCTTTAAATCGGAAAAATTTTTGGGCGCCCGTCACCCTGAAACATAAGTTGTCCAGTCCCATTTGCCTGTAATTTCAATAGCATCCTTACCCTTCCAAACCGAAACATAGTAATGATGACTGACATAGAATTACCGCCTGGTGGATGAAATAGGTAAGGTGGCAGTACTTCCCTGGACGAACTCTTCAAACTCTTTCACAAGGAGCTCTGCTGAAATTTACTTCAATTACTTGTAATATGTATAATTGTCCTGTATAATATAGTTAAGTAATTTAATAATAAATTAATTGATTCTAAATTCTGATAGAACACTCTTTTTAAAATTGGCCCCTTTATAATTCCAGTTGGAGGTTAACCTAGTTTCGAATGCCTGTATAACTTATCAGTTGAGGTCTAAACTTTCAACTTTCCCTTCAGTTTTATAATTAACTTTATTATAACAGACGAAGCCTTCACTTTATTCAATATTGGCTTTTTAATAAACGTTTTAAACACAAGAACAGCTGAAGGGATTATTGGCCGGGATCTGTTTATACTGAACGACACTTCGTGGGTATCTTCAGGTTCAAGGTGAATTCATCATAACCAAACGTGTACAGTCGATGCCCCCTAACCGTCTGTTTGCTTCTAAGTAGACCCGTGTGAAAAAAGGTAATAGACAAACTTAACGTTTATTCTTTGAGCCGTAAAATTCACATTGGTATGACTTCTATGACGTCCACGCTATTTTGTATAGGGATAACTCAACAAAACAAAGTTTGTTTATTTCACGTATGTATGTGATACGTCCGCTCACATCACTATCTAGCGTCGTAATGAAGGATAGCGATGTCACGACTTTGAATGTTATTAATACTAATCATTCGAATGGGCAAATCATTCGCCAAAGTCGAATCCGAGCACAATCATTCGATTCGAGTCGAATGATTCAAAACCGAATGCCAATGTCATTCGGTCGGGTGCACGAGTTGAATGATCATTATATCGGAACACCTCATTCGTCATATCCATACCAAAATATCCCTGTCCCCGTCATATTTACAGTATTTACCATTACGAGTATGTCAGAGAGAGCTAGGTGATCACGACAAGAAATGCTCTATGGAATCTATGGATTAGTACTACTAATTAATAATTAAATAAATAAAAATTAACTGCCTCCGTGGCCGAACTGTTACCATGCCGGACTGCCACGCAGAGGTCCCAGGTTCGATTCCCGGGCCGAGAGAAATAGTTGTATGGCCTACAATTATTTCTCTCGTGAGTTTGGGTGTAATTTGTGGTTGTCTATGTGTGTGTCCATGGCACCCGCGACACAGGGTTTCCCTAGTGCGGGGCTATGTTGAGTGTGTGCGTTATTTATTTACTTATTATTTAATGAACGATCATTCAAATCATTCGAATATGAAAATTAGTAGGTTACTAATTTGACATTCGAATGACATGATTAGCGATTACTAACGAGTCGAATAACGAAATCATTCACAATCGTGCATCCTGATGGAGGAAACGTGTATGTCTTAGTGCATAAATACTGAATGACGTTTTACGAAACTTTTTAAACCAATTTGATCTTTAATTACATTACATAAATTATTAAATAAAATTTCATCCAAAAACCTGGAATTCCGTTACACTTTTCTGTTAAATGCGTAAGAAGGCTCTCAGAACCAAAAGGTCGGCTAGTGGGTTAGATAACTCAGGACATCGAGTGTACCTATCGACCTGACTCGCTCTTCTTCGCTCTTTAGTAGGTGACACTATGGACAACAGTGAGCCTAATCACTAGTAAAAAACTCCCTCGCATAACGTTGAAGGAAAATTTCGTCTTTCGTCGAAAAAGATTTACAGTCCTTGAAAAATACATGAAATCCCCAGTTTGACGGACTACGGTTTAAACGCTCTCCGTTGATGTGGTGCGTGCTTAGCAGTGGAACATATAACGGGTTGACGATGATGATGATGAGTTTGCCTATTTAAAGCACAGGACTATTTGTAATAACTAGTAAAATGTTTAACAGAATCCCCAATGACATTTATTTCATCCCAAATAATTTCTTTAGCAAATATTTTACAAAACAGGTTTGATAAAAAGTGTTTACATAATTTTTATTTTTATTTTAAGTTACCTTATAATTTTTTTACTTATGTTCTTTAAAAAATTTTTTGTAAATTCATAACTTTATTTTTAGTATATTACACTTTTACAAGACCATGTGGGTATAACTTAAATTTTACGGTAGCTTTGTACAAGTAAAAAAACACTTTTTTAAAAAAAAAGAGTTTCTTGCGTATCCGTAATAGAATGAGTTTTAAATGAAAAAACGTGACTGTTTAGAATGTTCTTTTATAAGAAATAATGATATTTTTATTTCAGTTCTTGGGCTTCTTCTTAAATTGAGATAAGCTTTAGTTCGGTCGTTTCATCAAGCATTGCGGAAAAACGAGCGCACTTTGCCTTTGAATACTAGATTTGCAAATCTTAGACTACATGGTTTTTAATATTACACATATTGTAAACAAACAGAGTTCAAGTATATATTCGAAAATCAAATGTACCGAATCCATATTTGATTTCCGAAAAGAGTTTTTAAGTTTTCATAAACATTTCCCGTTGAGTTGTATACGAGAAGTTGAAAAATGTTTTTGAGAATTTCACTTACGTTTTATTTCCAAGTTAAACTCTACGTTATTTACGTAGCTAACTCTAAGACACTTTTTAGAATAATATTGGATAACTTGTAGGAGAACGTGATGTTTTTGTTTATATCAATATTGTACATACTTTTCGCTATTTGCATACTTTACTTTTTACTAATTCGGGTTTTTTAACGCGCACACTCATAGATCCGCACTAGGTAAACCCTGTATCGCGGGTGCCATGGACACACCATACACACACAACCACAAATTACACCCAAACTCACGAGAGAAATAAATGTAGGCCATTGACTGCCTCCGTGGCCGAAGGGTTACCATGCCGGACTGCCACGCAGAGGTCCCAGGTTCGATTCCCGGGCCGGGAGAAATATTTATATGGCCTACATTTATTTCTCTCGTGACTTTGGGTGTAATTTGTGGTTGTCTATGTGTGTGTCCATAGCACCCGCGACACAGGGTTTCCCTAGTGCGGGGCTATGTTGAGTGTGTGCGTTATTATAATACTATTATTATTATTATTATACAAATACTCCCGGCCCGGGAATCGAACCCGGGACCTCTGCGTGGCAGTCCAGCATGGTAACCATTTGGCCAGCAATCATTAGTTGCGCTGCATGCAAATGTGGTTTTGTAGTCGGGTTGTATGAATATGGATCGTGTGAATACTCTGCAGCAATTAGTAAGTAACAAGAATTAATTTTGTTTGCAGCATTGAAAACTTTGTAAACACCTGACGTCGTCAAGTTCCAAAGTTAAAGATGTATGACATTAATTGCGCCGAGAGCGTGTTGTCATACCGAGCGGTAATAAAATATTCCACGGCTCTACAGCATCCAGCTTCAATAATTCATAATTCATATCTTGGAGAGTATCTATCTGAGAATGGATAAGGCATAGCAAAAGAATCGTTATCCAACAGCGTTTACGGAGTTAGTCTGTGAAATAGATTATAAGAAAAATGAAAGTCCTTTTATATCTTACATTTTTAAGATTTGAAAGGCATTAGTCTCGCATTAAAATAAATTAATAAAATTGAACAAAACCCAGACTTTATTTAAAACATAAAAGATTTCCATATTAAATTCTTGCTTTGTAAACAATAGGATGATCGGTAACTTTCATTCGATAACTGTATATAATATAATAGTCTGAATAACGTTTGTAGCCCTTGCTGGTCGAGAAGTTCGAGTAACTTACGGATGTGACGTCATTTCAGTTAGGTTTCAAATACTATAGTTTGACGTTCGATTCGGTTATTGTGAATAAAAATGAAAAGAAATCCGATCGATTCGATTAGATATAGTACGATTTCTTTTCATTTTTATTATACAACAGAGTTATTATAAAGTTCTGAATCGACCTACAGCAGGTAAATTTTTCTTATAATCTATTTCACCGACTAACTGCGTTAACCCAGTTAGATAACAATATCTTGGAAAAGCTTGGAAAGCGTCCTTCGATTCGAGAACGATATCCAATAGAACGATGTAGTTAAAATACCGAAAAGTTCTGAATTGCGCTAGATGGTAAGCGACTAATATCTCGAGGATGAAACATGATTTGAATAAACAGTAACAATAGTTTTACAATCAGTCATCATACAGTGTCTTAAGAAAAAACTTATCGCGAAACTGTCCAAGGAAGTACTGCCAGCGTGACTACTTTTCCTGTTAAGCAGTAATGTGAGCATTGCTGCGTTCCAGTTTTGAAGGGTAAGAGTGCTGGGGAAACTACTGGCACCATGGGACTCGTCAACTTAATGTCCTAACTTTGTAATTTAAAGCTTTGAGTGGCATTACAACTGTTAGGCCACAAATTCAGAACGGTGGTGCGTTCAGCGCAAAACAAAGCAAACGAGTGTCTTGTGTTAGATACGTCCAATACAGGATACAATGTACGCGCAAACCTTGAACACCCCGCATCGGTGGTGTGTTCTTACCGCCATTGCGCATTTGTGGCCTTATTCACGGCGCTCGACTTATTCGTCTCTTTACTCGATATCATAAAGAAAATTATGAAGAAATGCAGAGGGCATAGAAGGAGAATTTACTATCGATTGAAGTGTTGTAGATTGTTAGTGTAGAAAACACTATTTAATTTTTCGTAATGCTTATTAACATGTGGCACCCCGTTTAAATTCATGATGCGTATCAAAATTTGTTTAAAATATATCATAGAGATAGGAATAGATTGTAAAGTATTATAGAATGATTTTCGTAATCCGCGAGCAGAAAATTAATATGATTAAATAAGAACAGGCGGAAAAAATTTGATACAGATGTGACATTGACAAGCGCCCGATGGCGACTGACGGGGCAGCGAGCGGGGGTGTTGAAGGACCACTAGGCAATTTTCAAATTTTTGGGATAAATGTGAATTTAATTCTTACAGTCAATAAGGCTTCAGTTAAGAACCGGAATTTAGCGGGTTCTCTGTAGTACTTGAAGAGAACTATCTTGATATAAAAAGTACGTGAAAAGCTGGATATTGTATTCTGAAATAATTAGTTTTAGACTTCCATTTTAGCCTTTTTTCGAGATGTTACGTGATCGGGTGAAATACATCCTATCCTGTAACAAACACATTCTTTAGACATATTCCTTACGTCTATCGTGTATTTTTTGTAAGATCGTTCCTTAATAGTAAATAACTATAACAGTCTAGCAAACAGTTTTTCTCCGTTTCTCTTTGGTGACTCGTTTAAAAATAAAAAAAGTTTCAGAGATTGACAATTTAAATTTAGAGCATATTCGTGTTTTGTCTTCAGAAAATTCGAACATTACTGTCGAAAGATAACGCCAGTGCGACAATTTTAACATCCAAAAGCATCCTATTAGATTACCACTATTTGTTTCTCGCTGTTTATTTATGGTTCCATGGCAGCTGCGTTTAAGCGTGACATTTTTTCGCGTCCCGTCAGGCAATAACGGCCTTTAATTTCTTACGCACAAGATAAATTCTAAAGGCAAATTTATCACTTTACCCTTTCGCTAATTAACCTTATCTATTACAGTAGAATATAAATTTCAAGGAATAATTTAGAACGATAACATTTTTGAAAAATTGTAATAGATATTATTCGAAGCTGGTACACAAAGACCTGAAAAGAAATTGTATTTGTGAAAGAAGATGAGGTTTAATAACATTTAAAAAAATTTTAACTTCAGTTGACTGACGATTTTAATTTTTAGTATTTTTATAGTAAAACCACTGTTTGGTTCAGGCTACATTTTTATATGTCTCAGGTTTTGATAAATTGTCACAGGTAAGGGTGTATTCGTGTTTGGCTCGCCTACGCTGGTGCGTGGTGGTCCACGTGCCTACGGGTTCACAGTCGAACACTGATCCTTTCCACATCCGCCATCGAGTATACAACTAGAAATACAGACGAAATAAGGGCCATATATTCCTGGTAACACATTAGCGATACAGCTCTTATAAATATCAACTCCCGTTTGCACTGAAATATAGACAGGCCAACTACTCAACAACACAACAACAACATTCTGTATTTATTGTAATAAAGATAATATTTCTAACAATGCCGTGCTGTTCTATTCGGTGGTGTGGGAAAAACAGCAAAACATCTAATTAAAAAACAAACGGAATCACATTTCATCGGTAATTAAATATTAAATAAGTAATTTTGCAATTTTTTCGTCCATTATAGTAAAACTAAAGTTAACTGGTCGATTTGAAGTGACACAGTTGACGACACCCGTCAATAGTTTCGAACTCGGGCTGGCCAATCGGAGCGCAGTTGTCACAGTAATGATATGGCAGAATAGTTTTCAAACAAATTAAATGACATTTCGTCTCTATTTCTGGTTATATACTCGATGACACCCGCACATGTGACATATGCGCTCGAGATAAATCATAGATATTCCAAATCCACTACAGATAAAAGCCATATTTTTCTTCAAATAAACAAAAAGTTATTATAATTATTGATACATAGATCGAACACTAAGAAAAATTCCTATGCTCCGGCTGGATTCGAACCATCGTTTTCAACATAATAGGCCGACGCTCCTAACTGAGCTACCGAACCAGCAGACCTTATAAATTTTTTGGTTTTTAACAACTTTTTGCCTTAGCGCCGTCTGTGAGAAATCTATGAAAGTTCTACTGCACTTACCCCGTACCTTTACAGCCACCAGCGATTGAGTAGAGATGTCCCTCGCTAGTAGCTGTAAAGGTGACGCCGGGTTAAGTGATGAAAATTTTTCAATAAGACATTTAAATGTGGTATGTTGAAGCCGCTGCGCGCTGGTTCGAATCCAGTCGGATCGAAAGAATTTTTCTTAGTGTTTGATCTTTGTAATCATAATTATAACAAACTAGTGGAGTAATTTCACAAAAAAATAATACAATATTGCAAAGGCCGGGAAGTAAGGGATTGCTGGACGAGTATGAGTTACAAGGTCGAGCGCCAGGGAGTATAGAATTATATTCCCTTTTATTCCATTAATAGTATAGAATTTTTCTCAGACATTGCGAAGAAATACTAAAAGAATAAAGAGAAGAAGATGTATAATAGAAAATGTAAAAAAAAATCAATTGACATATAAATTTATTCAATACAATTGCTAAAAGAAAATGTTATTTTTTTCCAGGTACATTAATAATAGACTGCTGAACTTCTGATAATGTGTTTGAATGTATATTTATTACTGTATTTTCCTTATTGTTCTTCTCACTAGCACTCATATCGCGACCAAAATACAAAAGACGACAAAACAAAAGAATAGCTACCAAAACACTAGTTTAAAAATTACCGCCATTTTCTTTTTTTTAAGTAAGTTGTACATTTTTAATTATCGCAGTTATGAACACTGGGCAATTGGCTGTATGAGTTTTTCATTTGCCTGTTTATAAAGTTCATTATTAATAGGCAGATTTAAAAGTTTAAAGAAGAGGACAGTCATCGAGTATATAACCAGAAATAGAGGCGCAATGTTATTTAATTTGTTTGAAAACTATTCTGCCATATCATTACTGTGACAACTGCGCTCCGGTTGGCTAGCCCGACTTCGAAACAATTGACGGGTGTCGTCAATGGGTGTCGTCAACTGTTTCATTTCCAATAGACCAGTTAACTTGAGCTTTGCTATAATGGACGAAAATTGCAAAATTACATATTTAATATTTAATTACCGATGAAATGTGATTCCGTTTGTTTTGTAATTAGATGTTTTGCTGTTTTTCCTATACCACCGAATAGAACAGCACGGCATTGTTAGATATATTATCTTTATTACAATAAATACAGAATATTTTTTGGAATATACGGAGACGTACACACAGGTCAGTAGTTGGCCTGACTATATTTTAGTGCAAACGGGAGTTGATATTTATAAGAGCTGTATCGCTAATGTGTTACCAGGAATACATGGCCCTTATTTCGTCTCTATTTCTGGTTACATATTTGATGAGGACAGTTGTGGATTTTCATACTTACTTTGCAGGCGTTGGCCGACAAGATGTCGCATGGTTCATAAATGACAAACTTTCCGTGTTCGTTTTTTGAAAGTAATGCAAACATTTCCGAGCATGTTTGAGAAAAGTTACTAGTGCTCAAAATACCGTGCGCCAAGGACATTATTTATAATTATCCTCAGCTATGAATTGTGCCTTTTTTGTCAAAAATAAGATATGGTTCTAAAAGCCTTCACGAGGAGATTTGCTCCTTGTAGAGGTTTTCTAAGAGTAGTGTACAGGTATTGCAATCTTGGCAACTTGTCTTGGCAAGAGACCGGAAAATATACGCAGAACTAAAGGCCAACCTTCAATTATGAAGAGGCGTTGGCTAATAGTCGTATTCCCACTATAGAAATTGTTGTCAAGCTGCTAACAGGTTTACTGTTCAGAGGCTTCACACGTTGCGTGCTACAATCTAGATAAATCCGTCTGAGTGTTTGTAAATACTACTCAAGGAAGTCTTTATTTAGAACTTCTATATTAGTTCATGGGACGCACCTTGACGGTTATAGAAATTGAATAAATATATAAGACTAATATGTAACACAACCTTGGTGGCCCAACGGTTTGCAGTGTGGGCATTGGATGTGGAGAGGTCTTGGGTTCGATTCCTGGTAGAACCAATTTGGGAAATGAACTCTTTCGAATTGATCCTGGTCATGGTTTTTCGAGTAGTACCTAAGGGTGAATTCTGTTGCTTTAGTACCTACTCATAGTACAGCGGATTCCCCAGTTTTAGACCAGGCAATTGGTGTAATTGTTTGGCACATTATTATGTTATTAAAAACGTGAAATGAAAATGATGGTAGTTCAGTGAGAGTACTTGTTGAAAGTAGTTGCTTCTCAATTAATAATTCGATGGTTCAAATCCATTTAAGCTGCTAACAGATTGACTGCGTGCTTGCAGTTAATGCGTGAAGTCGTAATCAACTTCATGCAGCCGAAACCTCGATTTTAATGGCAAACTAGAGCAAAAATATGAATCTTTTATACCAAAACTCCTTGCCATAAAGTAATTTATAAAAATAACTGCTTCAACATGTGTACTTAGAACTATTTTCGATAAAATACCAAATGAAATTAAATTGTTACAAGGACATACTTTTACAATTACAATTGACAAAAGGACTTATGCTGAAACCTTGACTGCATGAAGTTGATAACGACTTCATGCATTAACTGCATGAAGTCAAACTCGATTGCATGAAATTGGTTTCGATTTCATGTAGTTAATGCGTGAAGTTGGTATCAACGTCATGCAGTCGTGGTCTTGGCTAACGACTTCACGCATTAACTGCATTAAGTTGAAACCCATTTCATGAAGTCGAGAACGACTGCATGTTTACAGATCATGCGTGAAGTTATTATCAACTCGACTTCATGCATTAACTGCAAACATGCAGTCAAACTGTTAGCTGCCTTAGAGGTATGTAATTATGACTTTGATTTTCACACTTCATACATTTGTAAATATTCAGTATCAATATCTCCAGTATCATTAATACATCGTGATAAAACCTATATGTCGAAAAACGTATCAAACTCAAATTCAAATAATCTGTATTTCATAGGTAAGCAAATTACATTTGAAATCGTCATATTGATTAAACTCTACTGCACATTCGTAATGCAGATTCCCCTGAGCAGAATGAGTATGAAATTCTTGGGGTTCTCGTTACAAATAAACATTAGTTTACATATATCATTAACAATATTTATTTCAAATATGATAGATCAACCTGCACGCGCTAAACGGCTCTCTACCCAACACTAAGAACGCAGAAGTTGTATAATAACTGCCTCCATGGCCGAACGGTTAACATTCTAGTCTGCCACGCAGAAGACTCGAATTCCCGGACCGGGAGAAATATTTGTATAGCCTACATTTATTTCTCTCCGGAGCTTGAAGTTAAGGATGTCTAACCTATTTCTGCCGCCAAGCAGTAATGTGAGAATTTGTACAATGTTTCGGTTGTGCAGAATAAGGGCGCTGGTGAAATTACAGGCACATGGGTCTAGTCAACTTATTTCTCAGGGTGACGGGCGCAATGGCTTTGCCCCTCAGGTCATTGCGATATGCAACTGTTATGAACAGGCGTGACGCTTACTACCAGGCGCACTACTTGTCAGTCCCGTAACTTGGCATCATAAAAAATGCATAAACTCGAAAAAATGAAATCAATAGCTGACAATAGTAAAGACATTCTTATCAAAATGACAGAACATTTATTGAGATTTTTTTGATCAAAATAACCTCTTTTTGCCTATACAGCGAGTATATATAATGTTATAAAAAGTACGTCTGAAATTTTACACATTTTTCTTTAACACACCTTTTCCTTAGAGAACTGTATCCAGATCAAGACAAAAAAACCGCACATTTTTATACAAATGGTCTAATATGCTGATTGTTTTACTTGGAAGAAGAGAATAATGTGTTCATGGCGGAAAATTATTCGGTATCATGCGTAAAGTCAACTCATGAAATGTTAAAGGTAAAATAATATCGCTGTACAATAACTACAAGCGAAATACGGTTAAAATAATAGAAATTAGCGCTAAAATGTGACACTGCTGTAGAACTTGTGGTTTGCATTATGCGAGTGTTCTATAACTTGTGGTGGCACGAAGTCACTAACACTTGCTACGTCATAAGTTTTGCTGTAAATTTATCGTATGTTTTGCAGACACAAAAACATTACTATTATTTAAAATGGTGCACATTTGTAACTGTTTTCGTTTTGCTAATAGATTATCAATACAAACAAAACTGAAAGTATAATTAATATCTTTTGTTTGGAAATGAAATCATATCCGGATTTAAATTGATTGTATTTGTTTTATAAACAAACATTCGGCCGTACCATGATACCTGTAAAGAGCCTGAAAAATTGGTTTTGTTTGAAAAAACAATTTAGGCAATTTCGATACGAAAATATAGTTTCATTTCCAATATGTAGCAATCACAAAAACCTAAAAACTCGATTTATTTTATTTATCTCATACAAAAGCACACATGTAGTTTAGTATTAGGTTAGGTTCAGCTGGGCATACACATGTCGCGCGTCGACGCGTGTTAGAACGTTCAATAATAATACATATATAACGCACGCGTTACTTCTATTCTAGCATAGAGTTCCCGCACTTTACGTCGCTCTCGAGGCAACGCGCGGTCATCTGCGGTAGCGGTGACGAAGTATTTCCGCTGAATGCGGTGGTACCGCACGATAACGCGCGCTCGGGCGGTACATAATATGATCAAATGTATGCAAATTGTATGAATATCTAGAAGCGCGATTTAAAAACGCGCATAAAATTTTTGTCATCTGAACTTATCCTTAGATAAATGGTGGTGTTAGATAAAAAGATCTATATCTCAGTAAAATGGCGGAGTGCTTAACAACGTAGCTGATATTACAGTACAGCCTGTGTTGTATTAATAATGAACAGTAGTTCTAACAAATTACATAAATTGTCACCTCAAATCCCTATTCAATACAGCTCGTTATTCATTCCACAATTACCACCTACATAACTACGAAAATTCGATATATCCACGTGATTCTCTATTGTACTAAAACTATTCCATTTATGTCAGTTGTATGGTTCCGAGCGGTTTGCCTGTCGTTTCTCAACGCTTGGACAATAGTTGTCACATGTCATTTTGTGTATTTCATTTGATGGAGAAAGGAATACTTTTTATTCGTTAATTTTCCATTTAGGTGCTTTTAGCAATCGTGACTGGGCGTTATACTGCGTCGCAGACTGTACAAAGGATCATTATCTCAGCAAAAAGTCCCAATGACAGTTTTTGCGTCTCATTAAGACGTTACCTTACGTTTTTATTATTTATTTTACGAAAACGCGTCCAAAATTTTGTGTTCATTACTTGTAGGGTGTTTGACAAGTATGGAAATTTTTTTTCATTAACTTTTTAAAAGAAACAAAAATGTATAATAAAATTTAAATTTAAAAACAGAATTGAAATTCTTTTAAATAAAGAGTTGGAAAGATACAACAATACATGTTACTGACGTCATAATCTCAACGGTGTCATAAGCTACATCGTATTGATCATTTTGCTAACAAGGGATGGAGCATCTCCCTTCACTAATTTTATCCGTTAACACATTTGGCTTAAGATGAGATTTCAAAGAACGAATTACAGCCTCATTACAGCATGTTAAGTGGGTTGATTAAAGCAACATTGTTTTTTGTTGAGAAATACGACAGAGATTTTATGCGTTATCGTGAATGATGGGAGGATGGGATAATAATAACAATACAACAACCACACCAGTGACATGGTTTCAAACTAGAGAATTCCCAGTATTAGTACTAGAGCAAAGAAATTATATCCAGCTCCACTGCTCCAGAACACCTAAAAAACCTAATTTAGAAAAGTTCATTCACCAAAATGGTTCTACCATCAATCGAACCCAGGATTCCTAACTCCTCATCAAGCGCATACAGTTCAAACTGTTTAACCACCAAGGTATTTAAATAATAACACCTTACACATACCGGGTGTCTAAACGTTTAACATTAAAAGTTTCAAATGTTTTGGACATTATAGCTACAAATACTATAAAATACTTGTTTATAATTTTCCTTAACTGTGTTTTGAAGAATTCAAGTCCTCTTTGTCAAGTGGGGTGGAAAGTTTCACGAAATCACAGAAACCGTAAAACAAAAGTTGTCCGTTTTGAAGTACAGCTTTGACGTCAATTGTATAAAACCCATTTAAACTTCGGTGCATCATTTATGTACAGGGCGAGGCTGACTACGTGCAGATTTTAGTAAACCCCCGCACCATGGGCAATAATCGGCGAGTACCTTGAGGTGAATATCCATTAGGTTCCCGCATCAACTCTGCTCCGCGCATCTGTAACCGCTGAAAAAGAGACGTTACGCTCATCACTATAAAAAAACCAAGTGCTCCATCGGTTCGCGCATCGACTCCACTCCGCATCTGCAATTGCTCCACAGTTTTCATTTGGACGTTGAGCGAACACGAATGTTGCTTTGCTCGCGTCCCGAACACACTGCGCTCCGCTATGTGTTCGCGCAAAAACCGCCAACACGCAAAGCGCTCTCAGCGGAGCGTGCAACGTTGGAACAGTTGCAGGCACAGTTGGTGGGCAAACCTAATACATTAATTGGCAAATTCTTTCACCACGATGGCAAGCATTACAGTGTATGCTATCGATACTATAATAAGAAGTTGGTGTGAAACTGGCATTATTATTGTACTTGTATAAAAGGGTTATTCTCAAAATGAAATAGAAGACGTTATTTATTCTATCCAAAGCCAAACACTTAGCGTCCGTAAGGCGTGGCGTTATACAATAGCCTAAATGGAATGCCCAACTTTCTGTCACTCCATTTTATAGGAATAAAAAAGGCCGAAATTAGAGTGATAGTCGCACCAATTTGCGACAGGGGTCTCTTTAACGACGTAATGCGCAGCTGATTGTGACTTTTGCGAAGAAATGTGCTATTATTGTCGATGACAGTCATTGTATTGAGAAGGGAAATGTGACTCTTTTGTCAAGACTCTAATGGGTCTGAGTTGGTAGAATTTTATGTAAGTAATACTGGGTCTTTTCTTAGTAGACTGGATAAATTTTCACAGGTGATAGTTTTAGTTGCAGTAGAGTTCCTTTGAAAGAGTTCGTCCAGGGAAGTACCACAACCTTACAATTCAGCCGCTAAGCGGTAAAGTTGAACATTACTGCGTTCCGGTTTTGAAATAGCGATCCGCGTCTTTGTAACTAATCATTCGAATGGACAAATCGTTCTTCTAAGTCAAAACCAAGCACAATATTCCGACTTGAATCGAATGATTACTGATACCGAATATCCCTGCGATTCGGTGCACGAGTCTAATGTTTATTTTATCGGAACACCTTATTCTCATAGTCATAGTAATTTATGGATAGCAAAAAAGTTATAATCACAAAAATTGTACAATAACAAATAAATCGTATTAATTATTTTTTGTAAATTGATTTACAAGAAATAATTAATACGATAATTAAATCCTAATAACAATTCATTAAATAATAAAAATAAGCTACACAAAAACAATAATAAAAAAATTTAAATACGAATAAAAATATTATCAGTTACAATTACGTCAAATTACTAACAATAAATTAATAGCATCACACAATAATCAAACGTGTACAGTGATTGCTCAGCAAGCCACGTCTTCAGGAGAAATGTGAATGAATTCCTTGATGGTGCACTTCGCACTTTATCTGGCAACCGGTTCTAGACCGCCGGTGCCATTACAACCACTAGTTTAGATGTTTTCGTCAGCCGCCGCGGTACAACCCGCAGCCGGCCTTCATGTCGCGATGCGCGCGCATATCCATCTCCGAGCGTGGAGTACTCCTCAAAGTGGTCTCTGGCATATAAAGCTGCTTGAAAACACACCGTCACTGGGACCCTTAGTATTTACATAGAAAAGAGGTATTTCTGATGCATTCTGTGACACTCTTGCAATGGCCCGTACTGCCACCGCAACCTAACCGCTTTAATTAGCAAAAATAGAGCACAAAATTCTCTTTTAAAACTAGTTAAGATTAGTTAACGTCTTCTACTTATCGGAACTTACCCTAATGATGTATAGCTGAAATATCATTAAACAATTTATGTATTCTAAAACTGGGTTATGGTTTTTTATGATATCTCAAAAAAATATTTTGTCACTTAGTTAATAGCGTTCTAGTTAGCAGACGGCAGAATTACGAACGAGTCGAATATTGAAATCAAATGCATGCGCATTCGCGCATTGCTATTTTGAAGGGTTAAGCGTGCTGGTGAAATTACAGGCACATAAGACTTGTTAACTTATGTCTCAGGGTAACGGGCGCAATGGCAATGTCTCTCAGATCTTTGCGATTTAAAGCTTTGAGTGGCACTGCAACTGCTATGGACACGCTTGTCGCTTACCATCAGGCACACGACTTGTTCATCCTGCAATTGCAAAAAAAAAAATAGAAAAGTGCCTTGACACTCAGAGACATTAATGGACAACTTGCGTATGTAAGTCGAATTTTTGCTTTCGCGGCGGTGACTCGACAAAAACGTTTGTAGAATGACGAAATAATATTGAGCAAAAATTCGGTTTAAATACGCGAGTTTTCCGTTGCTTTAGTTAATATGAGGTTATAGGTCATGACTTCTGAATACACTTTAAAGATTGTTAACTATATTTTACTACTATGATATTTAATTATTTTTTGTGACATTACTCCTCACTAGTTTGTTATAATTATTAACACAAGGATGCTTCTTTCGAAGGCAGTATATATATTTGACCACTGTGGCAGATGATCCAGTATTATGCACGAAGCATTACACTTCCTGATTTGTACGGCGTAGTTACGTTGGTTTCGTGGGCACTTTTTAAATTCTAGCTCGACTATAGCTCCATCTAACCAATCGATTAATGATATCCTAATGCGTTACCGATTCGACTTCATTTATGAAGAAGTTTTAATCGTGAATGTGACCGGGTTCACATTCACATTGAATTAATGTTACAGAGGATTCAAGTGAGAAAATGCTCTTTGGTCCGCCTGGATTCGAACCAGCGCTTTCAGTATACTGTGCCTGAACGCTCTCCCAACTGAGCTATAGAACGAAAACCTTATTAATTTGTATATGTACTTGTTGCAGATCTTTGTTTTTGGTTTTTATCGATTTTATTGCTGTAGCGCCATCTGTGAAATTATTAACTCACGGTATACAACTGAATAACATAAAGATCTCTGTGGTATAACGATTTACACTGTAGGTGCTAAATTGACAATAGATTATATATAGAATATTTATAATAACGCCCACACTCAACATAGCCCAGCACTAGGAAAACCCTGTGTCGCGGGTGCCATGGACACACATATAGACAACCACAAATTACACCCAAATTCAGGGGAGAAACAAATGTAGGCCATACAAATATTTCTCCCGGCCCGGGAATCGAACCTGGGACCTCTGTGTGGCAGTCCGATGTGGTAACCGTTCGACCACGGAGGCAGTTAATTAGATTTAGTCTGGATGATCCAGATAGTAATGTCCCTGAGTAAATTCCGTTGCTCTGGTACTCATAGTACATAGAATCCCCTAGTTTAAATCCAGGTAATTGTCGTGGTTTTCTGGCACATAATTATTTTTATTATAATATGTATATTAATAAATGAGCAGACCCGTTGCCTAGGAAATATTTGACGTCGTTTTACTTACTTCAATATTGTATTCCAACAATAGACAGTGTCATTCTGAAAATAGGCTTTAGAGTGAATCGATTCAAGCGCAAACATCGCGTTGCAAGCTAGAAGCTTATATACTCCACTGGAGTTTACACTTAGATTTTCAAGTCGTTGCTTCATTTCAAAAACTAACTGAAATTAACAAACACATACATACACGCGACCACAGCGCGTCTAAGGTGCGTATACGCGCGTCATCGCCGCGTATAAAATTCTCCGTGTGCATAAGCTCGTAATTCTATACATTAAAATTTTAATGCGTTTCTACGAATTTAAATAACTCACTAAAAACAATCCTCAATCCAATAATCCTCACAAATCGCAAAAAAAATATCAACTTCCAGACGGTGCGGTCGAATTCTTATTTACTCGTTCTTAGGCAGCGACCTAAAGCGGATCCTCGTCTGCGCAAAAAGCTGGATTTTCTGACATTTGGCAGCTTGGAGCTTACGAGATTTGGTCGAGTATCTAGGAATATTTTGTATATAACAAGTGTTTTAAAATTACCCCGTGAGTTCAAGAAATGTTATAAATAATGTAATGCCTGGATTCTTTACAATAGTTTTACTATGTCAGGCTGTTTATAAATCTCTCCTAAAAACATCTACTGCTGCAATCAGAGTTCAAAAACTGGTTATGTTTGTGTTGCGTTTTACGATATATGTTGTTTTGGTTTTTTTTAACACTCCTTTTGTCAATTTTATACTATAAGTTACTATTCTATCGTGTATTTATAGGTTTATAAGAGGATTGTTCAGCATCCAAGCATTTTCTGCCGCCAAGCAGTAATGTGAGCATTATTGTGTTCCGGTTTTGAAGGATAGAGGTGTGTGTGAAGTTACAGGCACATGGAATTTTTCAACTTACGTCTCAGGGTGACGGGCACAGTGGCAGTGCCCCTAAGACCTCTGTGATTAAAAGCTCTAAATGGCACCAGGCGCATGACTTGTTCGTCTATCACTCGATATTATAAAAAAAACCAATTCGATGTAGGTTTAGAGGGTGTGAAGAAAACATGTGAGGTAATATTTTTAAGTGTTTGGAGAAAATAAATAATATAAAAAATTGCATAAAAACATGCTTCTTATTTACAAAACTTGAGAGACACTCGATTCTTTTATTGGTTCCAGCAGGCATGCAACCCGATACCACGCACCCTGGGCAACAACCGATACTCGCCGATTGTCAAATCCTTTCAACACGATGGTAAGCATTATAGTGTATGATACTGATACGACAAGAAGACGAAGAAGAATATATTCAATTTCTTCTTCTTATCGAGTTGCTACAACTTTGAATTTATAACCTGGAATAGAATTTTGCCATCTTGAAACTATCTGTGGTCGCGTTGAGGTCTTCACGCGGAGTTGAGTTTACATGGAGCTCATCGGTAAGTGCTGCATGGACTGTGTTGAACAATTATATATTCTGCTAAACAAGATCTATTTTGGCCATGTTGTACGTAGAGATGCTGATTGCCTGGACTGTTTAATAGCGACAGGAAAGACGGAGGGAATGAAACCTAGAGGCAGAAACCCAAACGATATGGTTAGATCAGATTTTCGAGCACTACTTGACAGCGCCGCACTCTACGGTGGAGACAGATGATTGGCAGGATAAAATGGAGTCAAGATCCTCAGCAGTGAGGAAACAATACAGAAAAATAAAAAGAAATCGGATCGTTATAATATTAATGCAATTATGTGTACAAATATAACAGAGTGCTCGAAATCTCGGCGGTGGTATCTATGAAAAGTTTAACGATAAACATTTCTACCGGAGCGGGCTTGTAATAACGAGCTTAAATATTGGAGTATCGTTTGTACGCTTTTATTCTAGAGTTACATCATTTAGTGCCTCTGGTAGCATTGATGTATTGTTTTCTACTTATAAAAATACAGTAGATATATATGTATTCTTTTTAATGAAGCGATGGGTTTTAAATCTATATTTTGCAGACAATCAATTTTTTTTCAATAAGTTAGAAAGAAAAAGAGAAAATATATTTATTATTATTTTTATTAATACCAAGTGACGGGACGAATTCTTCAGATCTTTGCGAGCTTTAAATCGCAAACATCTGAGGAACACTGCCACTGCGCTTATCACACTGAGACCTAAGCTGCCAAGTCTTATGTGACTGTACATTCCCCAGCACCCTTATCCTTCAAAACCGGAACGCAGTAATGATGGCAGTACCTTACTGAACGAGCTCTTACACAAGGAGCTGTATAGCAGTAGAGCTGCTAAATTTGTGCACCACAAATGATACAGCAAAAGAAAAAGAAAGGAAATAAAACGAAATAAAAATAAAATATATTCATAACATTACTGCCTCCGTGGTCGAACGGTTATCATGCCGGACTGCCACGCAGAGGTCCCAGGTTCGATTCCCGGGCCGGGAGAAATATTTGTATGACCTACATTTATTTCTCTCGTGAGTTTGGGTGTAATTTGTGGTTGTCTATGTGTGTGTCCATGGCACCCGCGACACAGGGTTTCCCTAGTGCGGGGCTATGTTGAATGTGTGCGTTATTATTATTATTATTATTATTAAGACGTGAAACAAAAATAAATAATCACAAAACGAAAAAAAAAAAAAATATAACACAAATTATTCACATAAACAACGCCACTAAGTACAAAGATTCTTTGTGTGGTGCCAGCTGTGGTAACAAAACTAACTCAGTATTTACTGGAAAACGTAACACGTTCCCAGCACTGATTTCAGTTAGGTTGTTTTTAATTTAGCATTTAAAATTTTTAACATTTTTACCCAATGTCAATGTCCGTAAGATGCACTTTGAATTTTTTTGATTCTATTTCAATAATAGTGAACTGAAAATTGTTTGAAATGAAGTTGGTTTTGTAAAGTTTTGAAGATATGAATCACTACTTCGTTTGGACTAAGCAGATTGTACGTAACTTGAAACTTGCTGTGGTAAAAAGTGGAGCAAAGTTTAAAGGACGAATATATGATGAAACATCTCAGGAAGAATGTCAAGTTTACTTATATACAGCTATTACAATTTAATATTGAAATTTACTACGTAAGTTATACGCTTCATTTTTAGTTTTAGTGATTTATATATTTATTTAAATACGTAAGCTATGATAAAGTTAAACTATGAAAAATTGGGAAAAATAGCTGTCGGCCCTTATTTTTCCCCAGGCAGTTTAATATTTTTTTTTACAAAATTTTGTAAAGATGACGGGCACCGGGACCCCACGGGCTTTCGACTCCAAAGGGTGCAAATAGGTAGTACGAACAGACACTTTAACTCTTTAGTTTTTCCGCTAGCTCGCCTGAGGAACCAGTCCGCTTGGTGATGTGTTGGAGATGGGGCAAGTAGAGTGTCGACACAAGTAGCGTCCCACACCAATGCCCGGGCCATACTCTATCCATAAATTTACAACAACAACAAGATTGTTAACAACGTTACAACCAAAGGGATTTCATTCCGCCATTCATAATAATCCAATTTATTTAGGCATGGATCCCATTAAATTACATATAATAGTCATAAAAATTTAAAAGCAAAAAATTAGATTAAAAATAAAATGTAAATTACTAATCAAAAATGTCAATATTATTAATACGATCAACTCAATCTATTTTGCGAACTCCGTAAACCAAATAACAAATGCATAAAAATAAAACCAATAAAACCTTCAAATGAAGCTTCATGTTGAAATCAACACTCGACTATGCATTTTGCTTTAATTAAATATTCTTTCGAGTTAATTACAATTGTTTGAAGTGTTCTTAATTCCATATTTAAAACTTTCCCTCTGTTATCAGTCGTTCATGACGGACTAAATAACATACTTTTGTAATTTGTTTTGTATTATAAAATATTACTGAAGCAAATTCAGTATACACGTGATATGTCAGTTTATAAATGCACGAGGGCACGTAGTATTTCTAATTTTAGGACATTATTTAAAAAAATCACATTTAAATACAATCATAGATTATTTTAATGTATTATTTTATACACATTTAGAACATCGATTTAAAAATGATATTTTATGTCACTTGGTTGAATTGAGACCCGTGTTACCTTGTACGTAGGCCTTGTGTTAGTATAGGATGACAATTATACAACTACCTTAACTTGCACGCATTCACTGCTGGATATAAGCCTCCCCTGAGCATGTTAACTCTCCCGGTCCTGGAAATCTACTCTCGTTCTTCGTCTGACGTCCGTCCAAAACAATTACTATGAATGAAATAAGTGATGTTCAATAAAATCAATAGATGATAATAATAATAATGTCAATTATAAAGCTTCATGCACATCATGCGTGTCTCAATTGGGTCGAGTATTACTTATTCCACTGCAATTGTTTCGTTCGCATCCAGCCGCTGCCGACCACTTTTCTCAGGTCGTCCGTCCATTTTGCCCATCGAGCATATAACCAGAAATAGAGACAAAACTATTTTCCCAAATCGTCATCTAACTGCACCGTGTGTACAGGGCACTTAAGCTTACAGATTTTGCGAGCTATTTCGGTCACTTTAGTTCTCCGACGTATGACATCGTTAGGAATTAGTCCCATCAGAAAGACCCCCAAGCACACGTAGCTCCATCAGACGTTGAGCGATTTTAAATTTGTGAACGAGGCCAGGGGGCCTACCACAACCTCTTAAAACTATATTACTTTAAAGTACTTTACGCTTAAAGTAAGCTTAATATAATGTTAAAACTATGATGTTTTATTGGCAGCTTTGTGATTATTAATTCACTCAGTTCGTACTATAACGCGACTTTAATATTGTTCTTTTGCCAAATTTAGCAATCTTAAAATAGTTACTCGGACACAGTGGAAACAATAATAACATTTTCGAATTTATTGTCTAAATATTAATATGGAATGATTAAAAGTGAAGTTTAACTTATTTATTTACATAAATCTCTTCATTACTTTGTTTATTTTTTTATTGAACAGTACATAGTAAGTAATTTATCGTTAAATAAAAATACGCGACGTTTATTTCGTAAAATTATGACAGCGATATCTATATGCTCCTTGGCGACACTAACAGTTGACACTCGACTAAGTTCCGAATCACAACGTGACAATCAAGACTCAGCTTGTTTTATTTATTTTTTTCATGAAAATGCGGCAAGTAATTAAAAACAACGTAATTTTAATAGATTTTATTATTACGTACTTTTTTAACAGTTATAATTCTCTGAATGTAAACAACGTTAAGTACCTAAACGTTATACTACGATAAGACGATTCGGAAACTCAAAATGAAATGGCATTGTATAGTTCATATAGCGTTATTTCTTTCATATTTTTAGTAAGGAATAGAGAATATTGGGTAATCATTCGTTCTTTCAGTCACTTTAGCAATAATACATAATAATACACAATATGGTTGATAGGTTTATCATGGTACGAATATGAGTAATATTATAATAAGCTTACCCTTAAGCTTACATTGAAATAAGATTGCTTTTTGTAAGGTTATGGTACGCCCCCTGGCGTTAATGTCCACGTCACGGCTCCGTAGGACATAACTGATATGATGATATTCTTATCAATAATTCTAATAACAACAATGTTAACATCTTTAATAATCTCAATTCACCCCTAACCGATTGTACCGAGCGAACAGCGTGCTATATAAAACGTAATAACGCGTCTCTGCTATAATAAGGTCACCCCATTATGTCTGCATATGGCATCTAACGTTAATTTCCCGACACTGCACAAGATACAAAGAATACTTAATAGGTACATTTTATGTTATGATTTTCTAAATGATTCCATGTATTTGTTTCTTTTTTCTGCTTAATTTAACTTATAGGTTTATTTTAATTTGATCCGATACATATGTTTGAACAGTAGAATACATGGAAATAACCATACCATTTTGTACCATTGTGTACTCTTCTGGAAATTCACTATTTTTGCTCATGAAGTTTTGTATACTGTCTAAATCAAGTTATGTGTAACATAAACAAACACAAATTTTTTATTATCACAAGTTACAAACTTGTCAACTTATATCTAAGCGCGTTTACGTAATGCATCCGTATCGTATTTGTTCCGAGTCCGAGGCTATACAAATCTAGAAAACTCGGACCCACTTCAGATGTCACTAGTGCACTAAATCCAATTTGAATCCGAGAAAATACGAATATCATTTGTAAACCTAGATAAAAAATGATTCCTGGAACATCGTTCGGACCGTCATTTCTCGGATTCGGAACTGCTGGGGGTCTACTCTCGATCTCCGTCCGACATCCGTCCGAAACAATTACTGTCAAATAAGTAATATT
>NW_020653850.1:7091204-7194695 GCF_003589595.1 Hyposmocoma kahamanoa
ATGAAGCTTCATTCGCATCACGCGTCTTTTCATTTGGTCAAGTATTGTTTACTTGGCAGTAATTGTTTCAGACGTATGACGGACAGAGATCGAGAGTAAACCCCCACCATCCTTTCCATCCATTCCACCCATCTTTTTAAAATATAATTTAATCGATAATTGAAATTACCGTAAAGAAATCTATAATGGCACAGAAAGTTCACATAATTCTTGGAAGACACATTAAAATCCATAAGACGCCCTTTTTTGGAAGGGATCCGTGCCTACTAGTTGGACGTATACCAGTTGATAATAATAAGACGCTACTAAGCCAGTACTTCCGATCTATTTCTTATAAGCCTGTACGAACTTAGTTAAGAAGTATGATGATAATTTTGAGCAACTCAAATAAAAACAAAGCTCGTAAATCAATTCAGCCAAATAAAGACCCTTTTTCTTCCACGCACCGTCTAAAATACAAATGGAAAGAGCCGAACCCAAACAGAATTCGTTATAATTTACATAACTTGTCATTTCGCTAACAGGACAAGGCTCCAGGGTTTAATTAAAATAATGGCGCTAGAAGTCGTAAATAGTCAGCAGCTTTTTCAGCGACCAGAAACTTCTCTGATCGTGCGATAATGTATCTCGGAATTCCTTGGTTCTTCCAATTTAGCTTTAAATGAGCGTTTAAAACAACTTTACTTTCTTCTTACGTACGATATTTCACGACAATGGCCAAGTTATGGCGAATTTGCTCATTTATCTTTGAAAGCTTTATCGAGACAAACAAGTTTGTTGTTTACAAACCTTTTTGTAATTAATATATTCTGGCGTTACTTTGCGGAAGTCCATGTGAATAAAAATGGAAGTAAATAAATTTGTTACTCCGCGGACCCTGTGAAGATTAAATAGCGTAAAGTTGCCGCGCGTGTATTGAGAATTTTTGCAACAAAGTAAGTCAATCAAAATTAACTGCATGAATAAATTCAATACAAGCGCGCTAAAACTATACACGATTTAACCTACACCGGGTTCACTGAGTAGTTAAATTTATTTACTTCCATTTTTAAATCACTTTTTATTCATGAAATATTCTGTATTCTTTATTGCACATAAAATTACAATTAAAATACAATACAATAGCTTAAGTATAATAGTAGTAGTAAGTCAATGTGCAACAGGCGGCCTTATTGCTATGTAGCAATTTCTTCCAGGCAACCTTAGGATAGACATTTCGGATATATTCATTCACGTATAGTATTATTTAGTATAGTATAACTTCTGTGTTCAATTGTTTGCTACGCTGTTTTTTGTATTGTTTCTGTTTTTATTTTTATAAGTTTTTTTGTACCTTTTTTATAATTGTGACGTTGCTATAAATGGTTTCTATTGCTATTTCTAAATCTCCTTTTTTCACCTAACATTACAATTTAATATCACTACCTACGTAGTGAATTACTTATTGAAGAGAATATTACTTCAAGAAACGAATAAAAAAAATTAATACTTTAACAACTTTAATGTTAACTCATAAGGATCAACTTGTGACGCAGCAGCAGGGTACCCAAATTGCTAACAGCATTTCCCTTTGGTATAATATTGCTAAAAAGTTATCAAGATTGCCCGCCCGTGAATGTCGAATAGACCTTTAGCGAATAGAACAATTTATATACAGACATTTTGCCTATCTAGATAGAAATACTAATCTACATAAAAAATAAACGACAAAAATGAAATTTCGACGAGAACTACATTTAAACGGCCAAAAATGTATATAAATGTTTCTCCCATTTGCCGGTTATATTTGGACCGATCGTATTTTTAGACGTTCTTTACCGAACCCTACACAAAAAAAATATCATACTACATATAAGACCAGAAAGCTTTGTCATGTAAATACACGTTATCATGCTCGGGTAGCTGCTGTGTAGTAAGTACCTATGTAAATACAATCAGAACCACAAGTGAGGATCTTGCTTTTACAGAATTTACATGGAAGAGGCGAGTTGCAAAAAAGAGAAGAAATTCTTTGTTATTAAAGCCTGCGATTGTCGTATCTCGTGAACAGCATTTTGTTGAAAGTTTACAACAACGTTTACTTTTGGCTTGTTGGTGTGCTAAAAATAAATTGTAAAGATCTTCTCGCAATCCACAGCTGCGCACGGGTCTCGTCTCAGGCGAGAGTTGCGGGTTGGGTACTCCACAGTTTTGGGTTTTCCGAGTATTGTGAACCTTTTTCGACGTGCAGGTTTCACCACGATGTTTTCCTTCGTCGAAAAGCTCGCGGTAAATTACAAATTAAATTTCGCACGTACATTCCGAGAAACTCAGAGGTGCGAGGCTGGATTCGAACTCACGACCTATAAACGGTGGGTTAAACAATAAAGCTACCACGCCTTCTCACGCTATTTCCATTAATTAAGGTTTTCACTTAAATTTTATTTAATAGTATATTTTGAATATTTAGATCAACAGACAGCGCTATTTGTGAAGGATTGTGATGAATGACTCCTCCGAATTACTTTCTAAAAGAGAAATACTAATGGCATTGTTATTGCTACATAAATATAATTTTGTATAGTGCTGTGAAGCCGACGTATTTGAAATATCAGTCATGTTTTTATTACAAAAGGCGTTAGGATCCGGAATTTTCCATGATGGAACTCTTTCCCATATTGAGTATACGCCTCCATATCACACAGCTCTACGTGTAAAACGGTACCATTATCCCTTTCGTGTAATCCTAGTTTTCTGATCTTTAAATAAAGAAAGAGTACGACTCAGCGTATCAGAGTATTTTAGAATTGTGGTTAAAGTAAATCGCATCGAAGACTGGCATTACCTCTGAAACTATTTCACTTTTTAAACTTCGTGCGCTAAGGTTGCAAGTCAGAAAGAAGGAATACCCCTGAGGTGAAATTTTCTATCGCATTCGAATTATTAGTAACATTTTCTTCAGAAATTCTAATAAAAAATTGCAAATCTGTTGCCTCCTTGACTTCATCATTTAAGAAATTTTTATTATTTACTCAGGTGTCTAACAGCACTGGTAGTCGTGCTATGCCTTCTTGCCATTTTACTACTGACATTAATATCTCAACCTACACAATACACGAACAATCAGTTTTGGTTTTATTACATCCCACCTACTCTACACGTACACTTATTTTTATTCCATGCATTTTCCATTTTTTGATTTTGATTTATGCCTAGTTAAGTCTATTATATTTTTTTCATCTGCTTGGACGAAGCGACACCATCCTTGTTATTTATTCGGCTTCACAGATAACCAGCGTAACTAGGTGTTTTCACACGTCTTGTTACAAAAAGCTAAGTGGAGACCATTTTGGTAACTTTTAAACGTAATTCTGACATTGTAAATAGTATGTTTTATCCTAAGGTTATTTTAGTTCTTGTTATCATTCTGTCATATATATTTTGTCAAAAGGCTACCAAATAAACTACTTTTCTTTCCGTCTGTAAAGTCAGTTCTGTAAATGGGCCGATACGTCGGTTTGTTTGAAAAAACAAATATACGCGATTTAAATCCGGTAAAATAGTTTCATTTCCTATGTGTAACAATCACGAAAACCTAAGAACTCGATACATTTCTTTATATCTTCTTCTTCAGAATCATATTATAACGCAAAACCTCTAGATAACTACCATTTGAAAATGAAACTGTTTAGTCTAATTTACTTTTTTTATTATTATGAATACTAAACGTTAAGACTTTTAGATTCATTACAAATAACACTGTTACACTATTTAAAATACATTACGCAACTGTTAATGCCCATAATAGGAACCCGGAGCAGGTATTCATTGTTGGACATAAGTCTCCCCCTGAGCACGCCTAGTCTCCTGGTCTTATACCGCCCGCATCCATCTGCGGCCATTTTTTGTCACGTCGGCCATCTTGCCGCAGGGCGTCCTGTACTATCTTTGCCTTGGCATAGTGGCCACTCTAAATTAAGTCTGTCCCATCAGTCCTTCTGCAGACATGTCCGGTCCTCTGTCACTTAAGCTTTGCGAGCTACGTCGGTAACTTTAGTTCTCTGACGTATAATTTCATTAGGACTTCGGTCCGTTAGAGAAACCCCAAACATATACTATGATATATTTGAGATAAAGTACTTGGTACTTGGTGTAACGGGCTGGTGTCTGTTACACCAAGTACCAAGTACTTTATCTCAAATATATCATAAGAGATAAAGTATTGTATAGTCATAAATAACATATTTCGTAGGGCCCTGTTGGTTCCTCAAAGGACCGTCATGTGTACCATAATCGTGTTTAACCAAATACAATAGTAATAATAAAGACAAAATAATTTATAACGTAATAATTAAGTCACTGACTTCGTAGCTGGGACGTGTGTTACTAGAAATAGTAGCCTCTTTTGATTTTTTGATTAAAAGTACAGCGAGTTCCAGAATTATTCTTTAAATTTATGAGCTCGGTGGACCAACGCTTTCTATTATGGGCGTCGGATGAGGACATTTTTCGATTCCTGGACCATTTTGGGAACTGAACTTTTCTAAATTTTTCCTATCGAATGTTCTGGGTTAGTGCTGAAGTGTATGTGGATTGTCTATCGAACGCACACGTCATGAAAAAAAAATTACGATGGCGTTACTACGGAGAATTCTCTGTAGCCACGCCACCTATTATTAATACTAGTAGATTCAATTTTAGCTATATTTCAGAAATTAGCCTATGTACAAACGCTGTGCGTTATGTATATATAAAATGTAGGCGAAATGTAAGTTATTGTGCTACATTTTCATTGTCAAACCTTATAATAATGAAATGCCTTCATATTCACTCTTATAACTTATTTAATTTCAGTCTTTGTAACCTATTTAAAACGGAGTGGTGACCCAGTGTGAAAACGGTTGTTCCTCAATTGAGAGGTTTACGGTTCGCGTCCCTGTGGTATTATGACTTTAATTTCTAAGTTAGCTACATCTGCGATTAATTATAACGTACACACTCATAGCCCTGCACTAAGAGAACCCTGTATCGCGGGTGCCATGGACACATAAATAAACAATTTACATTACTATTATATTAACTTAATAAAGTTATTTACTTGCCGTTGACGCCGGAATGACCGGTTACGTAATACATGTTGACTATGAATTGTATATCATTTTATAAACAGCAATTAATTTGTAATAACTGAAATGGAACGATTTTTCCGGATTTAAACCGCGTATATTTATTTTTTCAAACAAGCCATTTCATTTGTTCTAATTTCCACTATTAATTTATAATAAATTTAAGTAAATAAAAATTCATATTGTTAAAATAAAATAACTTGTAAAACAGATGTAGCGTAAATAGAAATGTAAAATAATCTTTGTAAAATTAAAAATAAGGTACTTAATTAACAATTTTTGTAACTATAATGATAAAATAGGGTGGTTTGCAGTAATATTAGACATAACTGGTTGATGACTTTACCACCTCAATCAACCGTGACCATGGGACCTGTAAAGGGCTGAAAAAACAAATATATGCGATTCAAAACCCAAAAAATTGTTTCATTTCCTATGTGTAACAGTCGCGAAAACATAAGAACTCGATTATTCGGTTACCATTCGGTATTCGGCTTATTTTTACTACTCGACCGAATACTGAATATCTGAAAATAGAAAAAGAAATGAGAAAATTTTGCGTTTATTTATGTGAAAGATCAAATGAATTTTAACATGGCTAAATTATTATTCTAAGAGATTAAAAAGGTAATAAACGAGATGAAAACTATTTGCTTATTATGTAGTAATTAGTGACATGATTCAGTAAACTTAATAAAATCAGCCAAGTAACTGTTTTTTGTAAAACAAAGTAAACGAAAATTTTTGAGAGTTAATGAAACTTAAGTGAAATAAACAATTACTTTCTTCATATTATAAGATGTCGTAACTTTAAAATTATAAGCTAGAAAATTAAATTACCTTTCTGTTTCATTGGACAAAATTATTTATCACAACTGAAGTTAATCAGTGGTATTTTTTCGAGGCACTTGTCTCGAGCGCACGCGTCACATGATGCGGGTGTAGTGTAGAGGGGGTCAGTCTATGTTCAACCATCAGCCTTGAGACACGTGTTGCACTTGCTGTGCCAGACGCTATGCCAACTAAGCCACGGAAACAACCAGCGGACCTCACGAATTTTTTTATATATTTGTTGTCGTGTAATTTGTTTGTTAGGTAATGGCCGTGAATTTTGAATTATAAGTTTGAAAATTAAATTACCTTTTTGTTTTATTGGACAAAATTATATATCATAACTAAAGTTAATTAATTAGTGGTATTTTTTCAGGGCAAATTTCGTACGTGCGGTAAACAAACAGAATAGCTTCGTCGAATGGTTATGGTATGGTATGATATGACGGGCTGGTGTCCGCAACTCGACGTTTAGATGCCTATTTTGTGCAGGGGTGGATGCAGGGTTCTACTCGCGCTATCCAAGATCCTCTAGGAGTCCCAGACTCCTTCTAGATCTGCAGAAGACTTCGAGGAGTAACCTTAACACTCCAAGGTGCTTCGCCCTATAGTTGGCAATGCCAGAGCATTTCATTCCTCTCCAAGCACGCTGTGTATACAAGGCAGGCAATCTGTGAGAACTAAAGCCGTATTTACATTTGTCTGACGTGTCGTGTCGTGTCGTGACGCGTCAGAACGGTATCGGTTTCATATTTTTAATATGGTTATATTTTGTATTAGTGTATCGCAATCTGACGTGACGGCTTGTACTGTTTGTATAAAACCAATACAGTTCTGATATGTCGTATCGTGCCATGTCAGAACAATATCGGTTTTATAAACTTTTTCGGTTTCGGTTTTATAAATAATGTAAATCCGGCTTAATTGAAAAGGTATTTATTATATGGACAATGACCGGGTCACAGTTTGACCGAGTATTGGGTACTCGGCCTGTGGCCGAACATACTATTCATTGCAACACTAGTAATAACCAAAAATCGGAAATGACAATGTACGTTTACCTAAACTTCAAGTATTTCTTATTTATTTATTTTATATTATCACTGGATATATCGTTGGTTATACTTTGGTTATTTTATTTATTTATTTATATTCAGGTTACAAAAGACCCATAAAACACATACCTTATAGACTAACATACATAATAATATGGTAAAAACAATTTATTTATTTATATGATTTATTTATATTTATATAACAACATAATAGAAATTGGAGCAAACAGTGCCCTGACGATAAAAATTTAATAAATAAATAAGCATTAATAACACAGTTATGTACTAAAGACTATTTATATAATTACGATAAAAACACAAGCGCGACATCGCGATACTTTGTGTGATCGATAACTAGGTCATACTCACACCACTAACCCATTTAATGATATGAATTTTCATTTTTAAAAGTCTAGAATAAAAATGGAAGTAAATTAATTTACAACTCCGCGAGTAAATTAATTTACTTCCATTTTTACACGGGTTTCCGCAAAGTAACGCCTGAATTTATTTATACAAAAAAAGTCTAGAATATAGTTAAGCTTTCCTGGGTTTGACAAATATAAATTTTCAATCAGGGCATGCGGAAATACCGTTCAGTGTACCAGCTTTAAAATTGCATTAATAGTTTTTGATCAATCAGTTAGTACAGTGCAAACACAGACGCCATTTATGTATGGGTCCCTGGCCTTTATAATAGCAGTCTATGGTCAAGCAAGTCTATTGTCTATACCCTGTCAAAATTTAAATTAACCGTAGTACGCTTAGGAAATGAAACTATTTTTCCGGATTTAAATCGCGTATATTCGTTTTTTCAAACAAACCGACGTTTCGTGCCCTTTACAGGTCTCATGGTCACGGTTGACTGAGGTGGTACAGTCGTCAACCAGTTATGTCTAATATTGATGCAAACCACCTTATTTTTTCCACTATAGTTACAATAGTTATTAATTACATACTTTATTTTTAATTTTACAAAGAAAACATCCCAATTTACGCTACATTAAGTTTTACAAATTATTTTATTGAATTATTTTTTATTAAGTTCAATTTATTATTAATTACTAATATCAATTAGAATAAACTAAAACATATTAATTAATTAGTACTGCAGTCTTATGTCTGTTTGGGATTTTTCATTAGAGGTGATTTTTCGTTAAAGATTTAAATCCGGAAAAATAGTTTCATTTCCTATGTGTAACAATCGCGAAAACCTAAGAACTCGATACATAGTACACTTGTTTGGTTCTTAGGGTATTAAAAGACAATGTACACTGACACTTGTCCAAGTCTAGTCGCCGCCATTAAGTAAATATTAATAGTACTTTTCTGCACATTAGTTACTTTTATAAAAAAAAAATCTAAACAGTCAAACATTTTTTCATACTGAAATATTTAATAGCGAAAATGCACGGTGGCATGGATTACGTGTCCGCGAATGTATATTTTTACTTGTAATAACAAAATTTTGTTCTAAATGCACTACCGTATTATTAGTTATACACCAAAAATCAACGATGTACTAACAAAAATATAATACAAATATAGATACAAAGATCAAACACAAAGAAAAATTCCTTCGATCTGACTGGAATCAAACCAGCGTCTGTTGCCATGACAGGGCCGCAGACAGAACAGCCGCCGGACCAGTGTCTGTTGCCATGCGGGTTGGCTGCTGGATTTAATCCAGTCAGATCGAAAAAAAAATTCTTCCTGTTCGATCTTTGTATCAATAATAATAACAAACTAGTGGAGTATTTTCACAAAACATATACGAAATTATGTTTTTTCATATTAACAAGTCGTGCGCCTGATGCTAAGCGACACGCCTGTCCATAAAGAATACTTAGAATTTCTAAATAAAAATTTACATTAATTTGAAGTACAATTAACAATAGAAACCACACATGAAATTAATATTTGCACATCTGCTTGCAGGTTGAATACAATGTACCTAATTTTATTTAAGACCTTCATCATTGCTGTACTCTGGCAAATAAACGTTTCTATTCTATTCTATTCACATTTTTATCGTGTCGTTTTATTTATCGTCTGACGACTGTCGTTCTAGTTCTTCTCATTGTTACGACTGTCTGTCTTCGTAATATCAAAAAAGTCGTGAACGACAGTTAATCGTGTTGTGCTATGTATGAACAACTTCATTTAAATATACAAATCACGACACTTTAAACTGAACGACTATCTGTCGTTACGATATCAGGGGAACGCACCCTTAGGCATAAGTTGACAAGTACCACCAGCATTTCACTAGCACCCATAACCCTTCAAAACCGAAACACGGTAATGGTAGTAAAACATAATTATGTTGAAAAAATAAAATACATTAATATTACTTCAGGATTTCAGAGAGGTTTGATTTTTTCTATATGTATTTTTTCCTTGAAGTTCAGGTAAATATATTCTCCTATATCGATCTAAGGTAATAATTTACAATTAGTTCCCTCGTTATCTGATAAAGAACGCTTCGCTCGTTATAGTGTTCGCTAGCTTAGTGCAAAGTGAGAGCACGTGTAATTGCACACGTGCGCCATCTGTACACGTATGTCTAGGTAAAATGTACAAAATGGATTATCTTACGCTTCACTTACTTTCTACCTTTGTTGTACTCATTGTTTTAAGTATTAGGAGAGTTAATAGAATTCAAGACTCATAAAAATTGTTAATTCGTATTTGATGATGGTGATCAGGTGAACCCTGGCTTCGTAAGTTGATTGTATATAAATCAATTACAGTTAAATTTTAGATAAGAAGAGACAAAGAAGTGAGATATATTATTTTACTTATTATTATTATATTATTTACTATATTATTTTAAGACATAACATTTTAAACTAAAAATGGTTTCTCTATGAACTCTTTGGATTTCTATATTAAAAACTTAAATAATACATTTTACCAAGTGACGGAATGAACAAGTTGTGCGTCTGGTGGTAAGCGACAAGTTCGTGCATCACAGTCGCAGTGCCAGTCAGTGCTTTAAATAACTAAGATCTGAGAGGCAATGCCACTGCGCCGCCGCCGTCACCTTGAGACAGAAGTTAGTAAGTCCCACGTGCCTGTAATTTCACCAGCACCCTTTGGTGGCACCCTGAAGTGGATCTTGCCCTCCGACACCAAAGTATGGTATTTCTGTCGGTCTTGTGCCACTTCCGACCATTCGGACACATGCAGCTTCTAGATCTTCTTAGGTCTTTGGCGATATCGTTCTTTCCGCGCTATCTTGGACGGCCCACTGGACGACGACTCGTATTTTGCCCCAAAATACACTCTCTTGACAGCTCGATCTTTTCCCATTCTTTCCACATGTCCCAGCCAGCAAAGTCGGGCTGATTTTATTTCCTCGATTATGTTCGACTCAAACA
Organism: Hyposmocoma kahamanoa; assembly: GCF_003589595.1. Lineage (NCBI taxonomy): Eukaryota > Metazoa > Arthropoda > Insecta > Lepidoptera > Cosmopterigidae > Hyposmocoma > Hyposmocoma kahamanoa. The sequence continues at coordinate 7,101,579 of NW_020653850.1, forward strand.
CTAGTTCTTCTATGGCTCTATTGAAACACATTACTGCTTGGCGGTGGAAATAGGTCAGGTGGCAGTACTTCCTTGGACGAATTCTTTCACAAGGGCTCTACTGTTATTAAATATCGCACTGTTAATACAATAGTGTATTAACTCAAACAGTGGACTTTATCAGAATCGACGAAAAACGAATTACTCACTTCCCCCAAAAAATCATTAAAATTTATGTATATGTTATACTTTATTATAGACACAAACAATTTCCCAAATATATTTAAAAATAAAATGGAAAAAATAATTTCATATTTTTGAATACGGATCGTTTTGGCCAGGACTAGGTCACATAAAGCGTGTCTCATTTTGAGTTAAGTAGATATCTTTTGAATGTTTCTTACAATATTCTAACGATGGTTTTATTGACAAGTAGAGAATCAAATTTTACGTTCAATAATGATATAATATAAAATTTCACATACTTTGAGTTACAACACTATTACAATAGTAGTGCGATATTTTAACTTAGATATTTTTGGGTTATCCTTATGTAGTTTAAAATGCAAAGTTAGAGAAGTATTTTTTAATTATTATTTGCGTAGATATAACATCGCACTGTAACGTTCGAGCCGTTACTTTATTATCTAGCTGTTAGGACCGTACTAGCTATCTAAACCCTGTTTATATTTATAGACCTCCAGGTGTAATTGTTTCAATAAAATGTTTCTGTATCATCTACCTGTTTTATGATTGTTTGTTTCCCTTATAAATAAACAAATAAGCATTTTGCGTATCCCGTTTTACTGGCTCCTGCACTAGACATAACATGTCTCGTGTTTACAGTTTAGATGACAAAAGTTAATAAAGACGAAAGGAATTTCCTAGATCGAGCTCGGTTGATTGGCATGGTTCTCTGGCACATTTAAAAAAATTAGATATGAAATAATACTCGTATATTTTTAAGACTATTTTACTTTTGAATGTGATTGGGTTTCATAACATGTATTACGGAACGTTTCATTGAATAAAGTTAATGGTAAACCAAGTAAAGGAGCATGAGTTTATACAAAAAGTGACATTATAGCGAGAAAAAACTGTAAAATATTAAAAAATAATAATTTTTGAGAATATAAAGCTGAATGTTTCATCATTATTTTCTAAGAACGCTTGCTTTAAGAGTAATAAATTAAATAACGTAAAAATGTCACAACTTCAAAACTTATTTTGTGTATTTCCAAAAAGTTGGATCTATGTGTTAGGTCACTTTTATTTTAAAGGTGATTAAGTAAACAAAAATTAAGTGGATATAATGACATAAATTTCAAAACTATAAATAAGCCAAGCCTTTGTTGAATTGACAAAGCTCGAAATATACAAAACTGTTTAAAAATAATTAAACATTTCTATATACATATCGAGTTCTTAGGTTTTCGCGATTGTTACACATAGGTAATGAAACTATTTTCCCGGATTCGGGACGTTTCGGGCCCTTTACAGGTCCCATGGTCACGGTTGACCTGTAAAGGGCCCGAAACGTCGGTTTGTTTGAAAAAACAAATATACGCGATTTAAATCCGGAAAAATAGTTTCATTTCCTATTTCTGTATATAATTTTTCAAGGAAAAGAAAACATATATTTCCGCACAGGATCGAACCGGGGGCCTTCTGCGTGTTAGACATATGATAACCACTACATCACGAAAAATTTAACAGTACTCTGAAATTATGAACCTCTATTAGTGCCGTAGTAAAACTAGAGCTATTTTGCCATTGACCTTGAATGGATATACGAGATAATAAACGCCAAAGTTATTACAACAATAATACTAAAATAATAATTCATATGGCTGTTATTATGCTAGTTATAAATCTTCCAAGTCACCATCTTAGGTTTAGGTTTCATAAAAAACAGGAGTTGTTAACGGTGTGCAGCATGTAATATCTGGACGTTAATTAATTGTAGTAGATAGGTACAGTCATATGCAAAACAAACTTGACATTTTGTACTTAGGGCGCCTTCAAATTAGATGTTTGTAGAACTGCTGCAGTGGCGCGGTAGCCGTGCGGATGTAGTGCTTAAGTAATTTTTAATTCATTTCATTACGTGCCATTTTCCACTAAGCGACTAGCCGCGAGTGACCGCTGTCGTAGCGGCTAGCTTTACTTCAAAGTCGCGGCCGCGTTACAGTCACAATTACATAAAATGCGTGTTACAGTCACAATGTAACTGCCTCTGTGGCCGAACGGTTACCATGCGACTGCCATGCAGAGGTCCCAGGTTCGATTCCCGGGCCGGGAGTAATATTTGTATCGCCTACATTGATTTCTCTCATGAGTTTGTCTGTAATTTGTGGTACCCGCGACCCAGGGTTTCCTTGGTGCGGGTCTATGTTGAATGTATGCCTTATTATTATATTATTAATTACACGTATTTTTCACTAAGCGGCTAGTCGCGGGCGGCTAACCGCACGTTAATGTTATTTATACAAATAAGTCATTATACATTTGCAAAAAGTTTAGAAGTAAATTCAATTGTTACTAACACTAATTTTAAGTTACATTGTTACTAACACTATGGAGCCAAGTCCGAAATAAATGTCTTATTATTATTATTATTATTATTATTATTATTATTATTATTATACAAACCCACTGACGCGGCCGCGAGTCTAAATCAAATCTGTCCTCTACGACTGCGGTTGCTTGCGACTAGACGCTTAGTGGAAAATGGCGCTTAAAGAGGCGCGCGCATGTCACGACAGTTGCGCTTCCAAATATTGTGTGAAAATTGGTAGTGGTAGCGCCACAGGGGCTTATACGAGCATTTAATTTGAAGGCGCCCTTAGGATCATTCTTGTCGCAAGCGGCATACAGTTGAATTTCCCAGTCAGTAGGATAGGATGTCAAAATTAAGGTACAAAATCGGTTGCAGACTCTTACGTACGATTATACGGAGAATCTCCTCTCAACCATCTTTTGAATTATAAAAGAGCACTGCAAATCATCTCTTTCTTTTTTTTAAATTCTTTTTAATTTTTCAGTCACATCACGTTTTAAGTGTGTTTAAAATTTTCGTTCTTACCGAAACTTATTGCTTTTCGTTCTTTTATTTTAATTTAAGAAATGTATTAAATCCATTTTGTTTTTTTCTTTTAACTTGTTATTCAAATGTAATTATTGTTTTTCTCTTAAATTTTATTATGTTTAAGTAGGAACTGTTACACCGTCCGTTTCACATTTTTGTTAACATTGTGTGTCGAGTAACTCTAACCTCTGAGACACAGGTTACCACCTAGTTCAGGTGTGGAACGTATCGCCACCTATTTAGACACTGTTGTACAAAACCTGTTTAATTATAATCCTAATGTTCTATTTTTATGTACAATAAATTATTATTATTATATAAATCGTAATTGTCAAGACGTACTCTAGACCTTGTATCAGCTAAGTTGCATTAATATAACCGTGCATTTTCAATAATCATACATATTTATGCGTCTAGTTGCTTTGAAAAATGTGATCATTTCTGCACTGTCATACTGTCTCATATTTTTCGACGTGTTACAAGCTGTATAAAAGTTATGGTAATTTCAGAGGCTTGGTACTCGCGCCTATCATAATATTCTACTTTCCTGACATTTTTGTGTCACAGGTCAAAAATATTATACTTTTATTAAAATTTACAAACATGGGACTCGCCTCTTACACCTTTGTTGCACAAATAAGCAGTGTATCTAAGTTCTCCCTAAACTGAATAAAATATTACATTGGATCGCATGATACAAAGACTTCTTACAAAATACAATTCAATAATGGAAAAAATACTTCGTATTCTTGGTATAATGAAACTAAATGTATCACACTTATATAACATGTACATAAGTCCCAAAAATAATATAAACTATATGTGTGTAATAAATCATTGTATAATTATATGAAATTTTATAACTTTTCCGTTTTACAATACAAAATATATATTTTTTTCTTTTTTATTGAGGAACAAACAGTCTTATACAAATTATAAAATAAAAAAAGCATTTAACTTATTACTAAACCTGTAGGTCCCTGTACTTATAAGTAAACAAGTATAAGGTATAAGCAAAGACTAGCAATGCTCAATTAAAAATATGTTTTTTTACTAGACTATTCTACGACTACTGCTAACTGAAATGTTATGATAAAATGTTATCGACTAATTTCGTCGAATTTTTAAGCCTCTTTCTTGAAAAGATGTCATATAACAAATGTAAACTAATTACACCAAAGTTTTATTGGTTTATATTACCACCAGACGCGCACGACTTGTTCATCCCGTCACTTGGAATTTAAAAAAAATGTGATTTATATCATAGACTAAAATAGTTCAAAATGCAGGTTGATGAGGGCTCACTGAGGCTATCAGCGCAAGAACGGTGTAACCGTGAAATATTACTACATTTGTAATGTTACATTTAGATGATAAGGGATTTTAAATTAACCAAATTCATTTTGTACATAGTAATCACTTATATGGCCAATATACATGTAGGATAGATAATTTTAATGGTTAACGCAACCTTAAAAATATAATTATAAATGTAGCGTTAGATTATGAGAGAGTAAAGGAGACGAATGAGTGAGTGAGAAAATGAAGAGGAAGAATGGTGGTGGGGAAGGAGTGAGACCGCAGAGAGAGAGAGAGAGAGAGAGAAAGATTTTCAATTTTGATTTACACGTGTGTCTCATGTTTTTTGTTAAAAATTACAAGAAAATAAAAATTAAGAAGTTACGAACCAAATTCACGAATTCTATTGCGACGAAGAACATCCCACCCCATACCACATACATTATATTTATTTTCCATTATTTTGGCATCCAAATATACTCGTATAATAATAATGTACGGACAACGGCACATCAGACTACACATTTTTGTTCGAAAATCGCCTCCAGTGCAACGGAACAAGATACGTCAATGTGTAGCTTAATGTGCTGGCGTGTGTACATTACACACATACATTTGTCATTTAAAGTAATATTGTAGAGAAAAAAAAATGTTGGTTACATCAATTTTGCGTTGATAGCTTCTATTGGCAAAATGATTCGGGAAAATACTTGTTTTTTTACACACGCCTTTGGTTATTCTTTTACTTAGCTGATATTACCGTTACCCTTATTTAATTACCTCTCTGTAATATAAATTACGAAACGCGATCACGTTCAAAAGAAAAGTACTTTATAAAATAAAGTATTATTTCATATAATAATAGTAATTATTTCGTATAAGTTTAATTTATATAAATATCCTGCCTGCCAACCACGCCAGTTACCCGGTCTTGGTACAGGAAATTCCGTGTAACTCTTTATTAACTTTTCGTATCTAAATTGTAAACTCTCCTTTGAATTGTAATTTTTAAGTCTTTACTATGTATGTAATATGTAACGTTACTATGTTTCACCATGATATTCAGTTATAATATAATATGTCGACTGTTAGTACCATCACCTTGTCTAGAAAAATACTTTAAAAAATCCCGGTTAAGTTTTTATACGAAACTGATTCTTGCCCACCTGAAACTTGTAATTATGGGTGTTTAGAACTTATCAAATTATAGTTCGCTGGGTGGTATGGGTTCAAAAAAAGCTTTATATTACGTTTCAAACTTCGCGTGCAGCAGCTAGTAATAAATAAAATTTTAAATAACACGAAATGAATATAGCCACTTCAATAGCGCCGATATCTCTAAAAAATCGTCAATGTCGCTTCCAGATGCACTCACTCATTATATCTTTTAAGTTTGGAAACATAAATTTCTACTACACTACCTAGGGTTTCTAAAAATTAAAAATAGATACGCCAACATCTTATGTGATAGTATACAAAAATTGTAGTCTTTGTGCATTTAATTGCATGTGTTTTTAGTGGTAATTGGTGTCTTCATAATTTATAAGTTAGTTACATTAGAAAATAAGTAGAGTTTATGTGATGGGTACGCTATAACCTAAAGCCTGAATTTTGACAAATATGTATGTGAAATTTCTCATGTAAGTGAATTGTTGTTATAATTCATAGCCTCTCACGCGATAGATGCAGTCGTGGACGCATGCCGCCACAGAGCGTTGCGCGATTCATGCGCCTCTGGAAGCATACCACACCTAGAGGTGCCGGTGATGATTTTATACCGATATATCGGATATCGAAGTTGTAACAGGTAAAAGAACTAATATTAATTGCTATTTCGGTAACTACTCTAGCAAACCATAAAGTTTTTAATGCCTGGATCTGTCATTTAAAAATTTAAACCACTTCAAAAATACGTCACGACAATCGTGTGAGTGTTATTGTTTGGGCAGGTGATTTCGGTGTTTATTTATTGAAAACATACCGTAAGTAACGTTTTTTAAGTTTACTCTGAATATAAATGTTTATAAACTATACTTTAAGGAGTTCATGGTAAACGTTAGAATCACTGAAACGGAATATTATCATATTTATCCAAGTACACCAAAAATTTCATTAGTGCTTTTTAAGTGCAGGATTTGCAGTGTATTATTGTATTTTATTTGAGATGTTTTTGTTGGTAGTACGGAGGGTATTTATTTAGCAATGCAGAATAATAATTTTTATTTATAAAAACTTGTATTTAAACTGAATGCTTTTCTAATTTGCGAAACCAGATAGCCGCCATTTTGCGGTAGGTTTATCCTATCCTTTAAGGGCCGCGTAGGTGGGGGTAGCGCATCGCGTGAGCGGTTATGAGAAATAAATATTTTTTAAACCTTAAATTTACGCATACTGTAACGTGTAAAGTAAATACACTTATCTCACTTCTTTGTCTCTCCTAACAATATTTGATTTTATGTAACAATAAACTTTCTTACGTAAGTACCAGAGCAACGAAGTTCATTCCGAGGCACACATCCACACCATAACCAAATTTTGAATACCCAGACCTCACCGGGAACCGAATTCATCACTATGTCATCTATTTAAGCTGCTTAACGGCTCTAAATTTGGCTGACAATATTTTTTCATGTATAATAAACGTTACCACAATGAGAAATTGTTTTAGCGAAGGCCTATTCCCATAAATCTGCAGCTTACGTTATCGAATTCATTTTCGTAAAGGCGTTGCATGTAGGGAAACCAATATTTGCAATTTAAAAAGGATATCTAGTATTTTGGATTTCGACTATTAAAAATATGGCTTTAATAACGGTACGCGTACATTGAGCATAATGCAGACTATCAGCGTAAGCACAAAACTGGAAACAAACACCAATCTTAACGTTTCCTTTGTTTTCGCCGCAAAGAATCTATGCTTGACTATCTGTACCAAAACAATCATTAATTATTGTAAATGTCTCAGGTCCAACGAGGACGATTTATTAGAACACTTCTAGCATTATTTGCAGACGAAGGATTATTTTTTATCTTAAAAGGACGACAGATTTTTTGTTTATTTATAATGTAACATATTGATACTTCAGATTTCAATTCAATTGTATCCCGTTTGCGATATGAAAGATCCAAAGTTCAAAGTGAGCTTGACGTGCTCTTGACTATACTATTGTGCATTAGTGTAAAGGACAATGGCAAACTGCCATATAAATTTGTGTTGACATATTTTGTATGCGTCTGTTTAATAAAAATACATAAACAAATTTTGTTTTGGGTTTACTATTCTGAGATGTCTGGAATTAATGATAATTCAGTTTGAAGTTTTGGAGGTTATGTGTTACTTAATTGAATAAAATATATTCGGTGTATTAATTATATCAAAATAAACTACAGCAACCTTAAACAGCGTTGATAGAAGTTGAATGGTGCCGTGGGTTTGTGACGTGACGAAATTTCAGAGGAAATTATTTTTTACACTAATGTAACCAAATAGTGCAGTCAAGAGCACGCCAAGCTCACTTTGGACTTTGGATCTTTCATATCGCAAACGGCATACAATTGAATTTAAATCTGAAGTATCAAGTATGAAATGCTCTTGAGCTTACATGAACCTTTCTTTGTCTGTCGAAAATGTGCGGTTTAAAGGCGTATGAGGCTGTCTCACTAAAACTAAGGTTTGTGGTCACACAACTTGTAGGTCAAGTGTTGGGTAGATACTTGTACAGTGTGCAGTGATGGAGATAACGTTATTAGGGGATTTGTGTCGCTGAGAATTAGTGCAATTTCAAGTATTTTATAAGTTCATGCTCGCTATCCGTGTAATTATCGTTTACACTTATCGTTAATTTATTTTATATGTATCTAACAGTATGTAGTACAAAGATATATATGAGCTTGCTATAAATTATAATGATGGCAAATTTTGTAGGACTTACTATAGATACTTCAGTGTTTACAACATTTGAAATGGACACTAAAAACTAAAGCATGTAACATAACAAGACTGCACTTAAATTCGAAATGCCAAGTGCTTTTCTACGAAATAACTACTGACGTCGATATCAAATGAAAATGCTTTTTCATTTGATCTTTAAAGTCCCTATAAATATTTATCACTCCATAAGTTGAACGTGCCAATAAGGGAAATAGAAAACTAAGTAATAGCCTCACTCCACCGTAAGAATACAACGGTTATAAATCGTGAAACGACTGTTTTATTGGCACCCCCATAAATTACATTAGCAAATTCACGTCAGACGTGAGAGCCGGTCAGCAATTCGTTCGAGAGAATGACTGCCCTCTTGATAAGCTCCTTCTTCGTCACCTGCGTCCCAAAAACTGCGAACCTTTTGTTAAGAATTTGCTTTTAAATTCTGTACGGACAGTGTGATCAAAGTAAGAACATTTTTTATGTATTTGACGTCATTTTGATTATTTATATATTATATTATCCTATTGAATTTAACGAAATTCTGATGTGATACAGAAATGCTCTCGAACCCTTTTTTGAAATTCCAAATAATTAAAATAAATAAATAAACAATTTTTTAAGCGATACGCTTGTCCGTAGCAATTGCAATCCCACTTTAAGAGCTTTAAATCGCAAAGATCTGAGAGACACTGTCACTGCACCTGTCATCCTGAGACATAAGTTCACAAGTCCCACGTGCCTGTAATTTCACTCCCACCTTAGCCTTCAAAGCCGAAACACAGTAATGCACACATTACTGCTTGGCGGCAGAAATATGTCAGGTGGCAGTCCTTCTCTGGACGAACTCTTTCACAAGGAACTCTATTGCTACTACATGATAATAGGTGATAATTGGTAGTTGTGTAAATACACACCTTAACATGTGTAATCGCCCTTATTCACATTTTGAAATGTTAGTATAATACAACGTGAACATTCAAAAGTTAATCATTCATAATAAGCGAAAACTCGGTAAAAGTAATTTTTTTTAATAAGTAAACAAAATACACCAAGAGCGTGTTGGACATGCCATTGATGAGATCCGTTTAGAAACAAAACAAAATGCAATACAATTCGATTACCCTAACCCTAACCTAGGCTACAGGGAGTTTTATTGAATCACTATGCGATGTTGGCAGGTTCAATTTATTAACCTTTGTTTAGGAGACCTTAAGGAAATAAACCCAGGTCACTAAAGCCCGTATAAATAAAACCCAACTTAAGTGTAGAGTCGATATTAAGGTCTCACTTAAGTCAAATGTCTTTATTAATCAATACCACTTGTCAATAATGATACTTTGATTACGTATAATTGGAAACTTATAAAAAATTCAACTTCCTAATAAACGTTACTGAGCACTTGAGCTGATTGTCACGATGTTAGTATGTATCAATAAATTTAGTTTTTGTTTATGATACCAAATGGCGGGACGAACAAGTTGTGGGTCTGGTGGTAAGCGACACGCCTGTCCATAAAAGTTGCGCACTTCAACTCAGAGCTTTAAAATGCAAAGATCTGAGGGGCACAGCCACTACGCCCGTCACCCTGAGACATAAGTTGACAGGTTCCATGTGCCTGTAATTTCACCACCCTTACCCTTCGAAACAGGTACGTAGTAATGCTTACATTGCTGCTTAGCAGTAGAAATAGGTAAGGTGGTAGTACTTTCCTGGACGAACTCTGTCATAACCGCTCACGCGATGCGCTCCTCCTACCGCGAAATGGCGGATATGTGGTTTCACAAATTAGAAAAGCGTTCAGTTTAAATACAAGTTTTTATAAATAAAAATTATTATTCCGCATTGCTAAATAAATACCCTCCGTACTACTAATAAAAACATCTCAAATAAAATGCAGTAATACACCGCAAATCCTGCACTTAAAAGCACTAATTAAATTTTTGGTGTACTTGGATAAATATGATAATATTCCGTTTGAATGGTTCTAACGTTTACCATGAAATTACTCCTTAAAGTATAGTTTATAAACATTTTGTACTCAGGGTAAACTTAAAAAACGCTACTTACGGTATGTTTTCAATAAATAAACACCGAAATCACCAGCCCAAACAATAACACACACGATTGTCGTGACGTATTTTTGAAGTTGTTTATTTTTTTAAATGACAGACCCAGGCATTAAAAACTTTATGGTTTGCTAGAGTAGTTACCGAAATAGCAATTAATATTAGTTCTTTTACCTGTTATAACTTCGATATCCGATAAATCGGTAAAAATCATCACCGGCACCCTTAGGTGTAGTATGCGTCTACGGCTGCATGTCTATGTGCAGGGTCTTGGTCACTTGAGATGGCATCATCTAAGATGTCTGCCGAGAGGTTAAGATATGTTGATTGCTTAGTAGTGAATATCTCAACCGATAGGCACGTAATTTTAATTTTATTTTTAATTTATCTTAAAGGTAATCAAAATACCAAACTTAAGAGTTAAAGAACTCTATTATGCTGCATTTTTAACTTCGCTTTTTAATAGAAATAAAGGAGGAGGTTCGACTGTATATTTTTAACATACACGTTACGCGATTACTCTGACATTCGTATTCGAACAGATTTCGATGATTTTTTTTGTTAGAAAAGGGGTAGCTTAGTAGGGCCCCTTTTAAATTTGAAAAAATATTTCACTTCTAAAGGTAGAAAATTAGGAAATGATTCAGTATATTCGATTTCACCCATTTCCCGTTAACCAATTTGAATAAAACTTGGCAAATAGATGATATTCCACAAAATTTAAGGTTGGTTTTTTTTGTAAAAAATATTAAAAAGATTACAAATATAGCAAGGTTACATTATTTTATTTCCACAGCGATGTATTAATGACTTTGTCAAATAAAATTTTTAGAATTCCTTAGAAAAGCTACTAAAAACTTACCAAAAATTTTGTCTACATATTGTTGCGTCACCCATCTGAAATAAAAAAAGAAGATTTAAATATAGGTGTACTTATATGAAGTTACCGAATTCAATACAACATACATGTTTGCGTTCTTATTATCGCTAAGCATTTAAAACCATGTATTCTATAATTGATATTTTTATATAACTTTATGGCATAAAATCGGTCAAATAATCTAACAACTAACAATTCAATTCTTAGACCGATTTTAGTGGTAGTGGTTGCTACCTTAAATACATTTGCAGTAGTAAGGAAGTATTCTAAATATCGCTTTACTGGATAAGGTTGGAAGTTAGTAGTATCTGTGATGGTACTGACACTTCGTACCTTTCGAAACACTACTGTGTTGCTTTGCGGTATAAATAGGTAAGGCGGGGATGCCTTTTCAAACGGGTTCTATAAAAAAAGCTGTACTGAAAATGAAATATGTTTAATGTTATAAAATACGATAATATAAATGTTTATCGCTCTCTTTCAGGTGTATCAATATTTTAACAAGAAACCAATCCACGTAGGAAACGTAAGTAGTTATGTGAGCGGAAATTTGATGCCTTTGACTGTGTATTTGTATGTACGTCTAAAGCATCGTAGCTCGAAAATGGATGAATTGATCAGCATTTTTTAAATTATTTTATTTGGTACAGGTTTTGAGCTGGATGATTCTTAGGCTGCATACAGATTTGCACGCGCGCTGCACGCACAACATGTGCAGCTCGCGAGCCTTTGGCAAACACGCGCTTTTGCGGTGCATTCGCTAGATCTGTACGCACCTTGAGCTATGTCATGGCTCCGTAACTCGCTCAAGGTTATGCGATAAGTGACTACCGCTGAATGCGCCGACGACGTTGGCGCAAGCGCTCATACAAGTCATTCATTTATGAGCATTCGGCTCCGCATGACTGCACATAGCGGGCAAAGTTATTTTCGCCTCTCTGAGCGCGTGCTTAGGTTCTCTTTCCTAGTAGTGAGCGCCTGTTGTCATTAGTCACATTTAGTATGCGATTATAGCGTAGGTATTTTCGATTTTATATGAGAGTGACGTATCTGTTTCGTAGTAACTATTAAGTAATCCGTGGCTATGTTCAATGAATATCTGTTCAGCTGTTTATAGATCATTAGTGTAGGGATCTTAGTCATAAAATGAATATTTATATAACTTCCACCTGTCTGATCGACATCAAATTTGTTATACTATGGAAATTTTATGACATTATACTGAAATGGTAATCTTGATCTGGGCTCATTAATGAATTGTTAGCTTACAGATAGTGAATTATCGCGTTCATAGGTTTTCGTGGTTGTTACTCATAAGGTCACTTTTGACTGTCAACCGTGACGATGGGACCTGTAAAGGGCTGTTAGTTTGGTAAAAAAAACAAATATACGCGATTTCAATCCGGAAAAATAGTTTCATTTCCTAGATGGTCAATTAATTGACTTTTTAGAGTACACTGTTTTGTATCGAGGATTTTTATCTTTAATTTAAGTGTCATACATTAGCACTGTTCCAACTTGCAAATTCTTTTAAAACGGGAGTAAAACTAGGGAGATACCATCCAAAAGTAGTTGAAATCGAAGCCCAAATGCCAGGGCGAGCAAATGATGAGTTACATCTGCGGACAAACACGTGTGAAACAGATCCAATGGCAAAGAGCCAAGCTGATCAGTTAGCCTATACGGAACTAAAATGTTCTATTATCGAGATAATTTCTTGGCATCGGTTGGGATATTGGTGTCGAAATTTGAAGAACGAGAAGGAAGTAATTGAAGAAATAATAATATATTGCTGATCTATTTATTTCAGAATATCATTTTAGGAATCACGTTGTACAGTGATATTGACTTTGTTGTAAATAACCCTCTCCCTTTGGTTTACTTGCGTAAGTGTAAAGTTTAATTACATTCCTTGGTGAGTTTTGTTTATGATAGCCAGTGATGGGACGAACTAGTCGTTCGCCTGGTGTTAAGCGACACGCATGTCTATAGTAGTTACAGTGCGTCTCAGGGTCGTATTCTAGAACTCTATTCAATGCTCAAGTCAGGATTGCGCTGGCAACACAAGCACTGGAAATACGACCCTAATGGCAGGGATTTGAGTATGATTTCGAGTGCTTTAAACCATACTCAAATCCTAACTTGAGCATTGAGTAAAGTTCTAGAATACGAACCTCAGAGCTTTAAATCGCAAAGACCTGAGTGACACTGCCACTGCGCCCATCACCCTGGGACATAATCGTATAGCTGTAATTTCACCAGCACCCTTATCTTCAAAACCGGAACGCAGTAGGTACTGCTTGGCGGCAGAAACAGTTAAAGTGGCAGTATTTCCCAGGACGAACTCTTTCACAAGGAACTTTACTACTGCTACTAAAAATTTTGCCAAGTTCTAAAGATGGTGCATGAATTAAAAAATATGTCAAGGATGTACTTCTACTTACCACTTTACTGTGTAAACTAGCTATCACGACTAGCGCAATTACAGTGCATAATGCAGACTACAAAACTCTTTTGAGCTCTTTGCAGTTTCGCAATAAAAAGAAGCAATTTGAAACCGGATGAGAAACAACTTATATTGTCGATGGATAACAATTAGTTCTTAATGTGAAAATTTTTGTATATACATTTCTTTACGTAATTAATTGATTCAGGTGTTACTTTGCGGAAGTCCATGTTAATGAAAATGCAAGTAAATTAATTTGCCACTCCAGGACCCCGTAGAGGTGTATTGCATTTTTTTTTCTAGAAGCCTATTCTTCGGCTGAGCGTCGAACTATCAAAAACCCCTAAGGACGCCTTGTAGAGAGGTGAAACACGTGTCGGGTACATTTTCGGTGGTGGTATTTTATAATTATTTAATATTTTATATTTATTTTGGTATCTGTACTTGTGCTTGTATTGTTGTGTGTTTAATTTAACGAAACAGATAACTGGGATTGAATCAATAAATTGAATACTTTAACACAATGTGCGGAATACATCACTCTGAAGGAAATTAATAGACACAGATTAACAGAGTAAAGAAGATCGGCGGAATAATTTATTGAAATTTCAGTCAATTGAACCCGCGTCTATCCAATTATGCCCATTCAGTTTGTTAAAGACAAACAAGCGGAAGTCGCGATTATCGGAAAAAATTAAAGCTTCAAAATATTCTACAGCGAACTCCCCTCGATGATACAGCGTTATTTCTTATTAATCCAACACTTCTTAATTTGCAATTTCTATTAATAAGAGAAATAATTTTTGCGCTACACTTTTCGGAAATTCACTTAAAATATTGGGTCCTTTCTAAATCTACGAACAGTTGAAGTGAAAATTCCGAAATGTGTCGTAACACAAATCAGTTTCAAGTAATTACATAAATTTCTTAAGTCGTCAAGCATCTTATAGGAATAACGTACGTGTTTGTAACGTGGCATATATATATATATGTGTGTATTTATATTTTAATAGGGAATGAAAACACATGTAAGAGATATCGTGAGGCTCTAGAATGCTACAGTACCAAAGTCGTTACGGACATCGACTTTCTTTTAAGCGCGTGTTGGGTTAAAACGTTCCTCCGAGTTTTATAATGCCTAAAATTAACCTTGTGTTGTAGTATAATGATAATCTTTTTAACATTGAATATATGTTATTTTTTATGTTTTTAAGTATCTTTTTGCTTTTGTCAATCTTTATTTTTGCGACTACTATTTTGTGAAATTCCATATATAAAAACAGAAGTAAATTGATTTGCTATTTCACGAACCCAATGGGTATGTTAGTGGTGGTATTTGTGACTGTATTTGCGCTTGTGTTACTTATAACATTTACTTTTATGTGGAGGGAGGGTGAAAAAATTAACACAAGCGTAGCTATTTAGCAAGATTTAATATTCACGGGGTCCTCGGAGTTGCAAATTAATTTATTTTCATTTTTATTAGTACGACTACCATTGGTAATATTCTTATATTACGTTGTTATCAAGCTATGAACACACGCCAGCACATCAAGCTACACATTGACCTCTTGTTCCGTTGCACTGGAGGCGATTTTCGAACAAAAATGTGAAGTCTGATGTGCCGTTGTCCGTACATTGGTGGCAAGTTGCGCTTCAATAATATAACTAACATCCACTTGTGAGTAATAATGAGCCAAGTTAACTGAGCCTTCCTGTTCCCATTAAGAGGTCAATAGTGCCTTGCTCTCTGAGAAATGGTCCCAATTACCTTCCTAAGTATCCTCGGAGGGCTAAAGTGTTTTGCCTCGATGATGTTGCGTTTGTAATTCTATATTATATACATCGTTATTACAGTATCGATATTTAGTTCGATTTATAGCAATTTAGAATAGACGTAAATATAGGACAAAGTTAAACGACGACTTTGGTGGTCCATCGGTTTTTCCCTGTAGGCGCTGGACCTGGGTTTTTTTTATAATAGCAAGCGACGGGACGAACAAGTCGCATGGTTGGTGGCAAGTGATACGCCGATCCACAAAGTGATGATGAAATCTATGATCATGAGCTTCGGTTTATTTTTTTATCACTTTATTTACGGACTTTTGATCCCAATCGCGGCGCAGATCCACATTTCGTATATACCAAAGAGCACCCACTAATTGCCCCAGTATTTTATTTTGGAGGCGTTGAATTGTCTGTACAAAAAAAAAATAATGTGTCACAAAATAATCCTCTGTACAGGATGTGTCGGTTTTACAACGAAATGTATACAAATTTTGATATCCTTAATTGCGATGTCACTGTTTTTAAGAGGTCACTTATTCTTATTTTTCTTTTCTATTTTGATAACTAATTTAGCGTCGGTTTATATATCCACGTTTTAACGAGCACAGTTATTATGATATGCCTACTGTACTTATTAATTTTTTAGTGTTTTTTTTCTTTGTGCCATATAAATGAAAATATTATAAAATATGTAATAGGGGGTAAGGAATTCATTGTAATATTATTGTAAATGTAACATATTAAATGCGGTCGGCCTAGTAATAACCTTTTTCTTTAGGAATAATAAATAACCTGACTCAAAAGAAGACGCGACGCAATTTTCACTTCGTTATTTTCATTGTAGTGCTGATGTGTCTCTCTTTCTTTAGAGACAAGCTAAGCGGATACAATTTTGTGGGTTGACACATTTTGGTCGACCATTAAAATAATCACAGTACACCGAAATTACTCCACAATTTCTTTAATAATCTCAGTACAATAGAAAACTGGGGCAAAAGTGAGTACATTTATGCTCCGAGACATTCTAGACTGCACTCAGATAACACGATGCGACATTTATTAAGCTGCTAACTGGAATCTCTCGTGGGATTTTGCAGACCTCAGATAAATTATACTTAAGTTTTGCTGGTAGCTGCAGATTTACTGGTTCGTGACAGCTATTGGCTTGATCTAGCAAATATATCATGCTTCAGTGGGCTATCGGTTTTGAATTTTGCTGTGTTGTTGACAAATTTCTAGCACACACACACACATATTCAATAATGGACTATTCTATTTTAACCAAATTCAAGAAAAGGAGAAAGTATTTTTTTGTGAATTTTGCATGATTACTCAGAAGTGGTCCCATTCAAATTTGAAGAAAATATTCGACCTCTAAGCTGGTAAACCAGGGGATGAATGAATTTTGAGGTCGGGTTTTTTAGTACTGTATATATAATTATAATGATTAAATGTATAATACGACTTTACTGTAAATAAAACAATCAATGCATGTTTTCATGATCTTTCAAAATGCAACTGCTTCACTTGTTCAGCGATTTGTATGGGAAGTCATAATTAGTATCAATTTTTAGAAACTAATTGTTTTATTATTAAAAACAAAATCCAGTCAATTTAAAGAGCTTTACTATTTTAACGATCCTATGTATTTTATACATGTCGCACTTGACAACTAACATAGTATTATCTCAAAAATGGCGTTATATTGTATTTTATCTCAAAATTGCGTTATATTAATAATTCACCTTCAAAATTTTATAATATATGGTATAATATTATATGATTTAATTTCAGTGACAGGACAATACTATCGCTTTGAAACTAAATAGGTAATATTAATATAAATTAAAGCCATTTTGAGATTATACTCTGTTAGTTGTTATGTGCGATGTGTTAAGCTTATACAAAACTGTCACTTTTTAAGACTGCAAATTTAAAAATGCTATAAACACGGAATATACGTTGTTATCCCATGGGTATAAGGTACAATTTTGAAACAAAGAATGTTGCCAGGTTGTATAACCCTAGCTGCACCTGTTGTGATCAAATTTTCATCGTTAATCAGCAGTGTAATTTTGTTTGGATTATTGAGAGACAAACAAAATTTATATAAGATAATTTTGGTATAATCATAAATAAATGTTAACGACAACGACGAATGTATTTTTGGATAAATTAACGTGTGTTTAATATAAATTAGTGGATTTAAGGCATATGAATTAGTGTTCCTTTAATTCTTTTTGACGTGTCTTAATTGTTTATCTGGGTTTAAAGCTGATAATGGTGTAAACAATTACAATTTTTTCCTAACATCAAGTGACGGGATGAACTAGCCGTGCGCCTGATGGTAAGCTACATGCCTGTCCATAACAGTTGCAGTGTCACTCAGACCTTTAAATCGCAAAGATCTGAGGGGCACTGTCACTGCGCCCGTCACCCCGAGACATAAGTATTGAAAATTTAAAAATATTCTAGAACAATATCTCCTAGAATAAACACGTCCTTGCTAATGTAATAATATAGTTTATTAGAAGAAGTTTTTCTGGATTAGTTGTTTCTTGTATTTGTAAGTCAGATCGACATATATGAATATACAGTCCACTTCAGATTAAGGAAGTTTCATTTTACAATAAGGATATCGAAGGAAGAATAAAGAAGGGAAGTTCAAGTTTGCTGAATTTCTAACAACTTTCATGTTTATTTTGAAGGTTTCAACTTGATATTTTACTATTTTTTACGACAATATTAATTTAGATAAAGTTGGTTAATAGTATTTGAAAAATCTTAGTCCAAATGTGAAGTTGTTTGTCAAATTTATTCAACTAACGTTTTAGTAATCGATTAGTAAATTTATATCACAATGAAATAAGTATCTTAAGTGTAAGGATTGTAAGGTGTAGATCATGTAAGAAAAACCACTACATGGCTATACAGAAGCTAACTTACTTTTTACAACCGAACTCCATTAACAAAGTTTAAATTCGAATAACGAATGTCTCACTCGCCGCAATCAATTAACTAATTGATTTGAAATTGGCAGTACAATAATAATTGGCCACCACTAAACCGTCAATAGTCGGGTCAATGGTTTGTTCACCTTTTTTGGAAATGGATTATAACAAATTTAGAGTATTTTATGTACCAATAGCGTTTGTGTATTTGTTCTTTTTAACAAAAAAACAAATTCTGTAACATAATAACTTTAGTGACATTAGTTGAACAGTAAAAATTAAGTTTGTTCAACAGTTCTTCACATTTGTGTACTTAGAATTAATGATCAGTGGGTCAACACCTATACTATTTAAAAGTCAACCTATCACTATGGCTGTGATACTCGGCCAGAGAGAGTCACAATACACATACCAGTCGATGATCGGTAAATTTTTGTAAAACGCAAAATACTGTTAACGTGGTCATTTATTACAACACGTTGCGATGCAACCGTATTCGTGAAAGTGTGAGTGATTTGCGTTTTATTGTACCGGATATAAAAGAATGTTTTTTCCAGCAAGATTCTGTGATAGCGTTAATTGATAACGAATAACTACCAGAAGCCACTTGCGGCTAAAACCATGAATTAGCTATGTGTAAATGTGGTCTACTGTAGTAACAAATTTACTGATGTAGGCCCCACTCCGCCGTTTGCTTGAAGTGAGGGTATTTACATAGCTCTCTCTTAGCCGTCTATAAACCATATCCTTGATACAATAAAGCTACACGTGATCAAATATCAGAAATGCTTTTATTGTTCAATGCTCATTACTCATTGCCACCACATCCAGCCAGAGCAAATCTGACCCGGACAAGTCGGATATACCAGGTGGCATAGTTTAAGGGAGTGACATGCCCGGGATTGTAGAGGGGAAGACCAATCAGCCGCAACCGGTGGCCAGATTTGTGCCGGCTATGCAGCTCGTGACAGAAAGTAGGTAGTAAGGGTAGCTAATTTTAATTCTTTGGGTAGGTGGTTAGGTAGTGTTATTAGGAATGAACATTGATGGTGTTGGGCTTCGTGTTGCCGTATTGGATCATCTTGGGTGAGGTTGTGTTCTCGTCCATTAAGCTCGAGTTGTGAAATTTCTTTCCCATTCTGATTCGGTGTCGGTTTGCTTTTATGATGACACGTGATAATCGTCAAAATAATACGAACTACATAAAATAAATTAAGTAATATAAAATTTTATAAGTCTCAAATTTAAACACAAAAGAGTTATCTAGTAATGTCGTTTGTACAATCTTTAAACCTCTCCTGAAAGGTTATCATTTTAGGGTGCGAAGTGCTGACATGAATGAGCAATATTATTCACACTTAGGAAATGAAACTATTTTTCCGGATTTAAATCGCGTATATTTGTTTTTTCAAACAAACCGACGACGTTTCGGGCCCTTTACAGGTCCCATGGTCACGGTTGACTGCCGGTTTGTTTGAAAAAACAAATATACGCGATTTAAATCCGGAAAAATAGTTTCATTTCCTATATGTAACAATCGCGAAAACCTAAGATCTCCATATTATTCATACTATCATATTACTCTATACTTAATATAATGCGCATTTGACCTCCATCTCACCTGATGGAAAGTGACTATGGGGTCGACGATGGTGCATGTATACCTATATTAGTGCCTATTCACTCTCGCCTTGAAAAGGCCCAAGTAATGGCGTTCAGGAAACAAATCTGCAGGCATGGAATTCCACTCCATTGCCGTACGCCATAAAATGTGTAACCGTAACGCTTTGTAAGAATCTTGGATACATTCAAACCATAAGAATGGCACTCTAGCCTCCGTCTAGTCCCACGATGATAGAAAGGGGACGGCGGAATGATTTCATGCAATTTCGTCCCACACTCTGTTTTTTTTTATACATATCCTGTAGAATACCGATATGCAGGCAAATTTACTTAATCGGTGCTCAAGGATTTGGATCAAAATCAAAACTACTTTCGTGCATATATATTATACTAATAACAATGTGTTTATACTGAGTAAATCCATAAGAGTAGTGCGAATGACGTAATAACACCCCCAGTCTCTCGAGAACCCGGAGCACGCCTACGCCGCGCGATGCTAGCGACTTCATTCACAGCGCGATGGCGTCGCGCGGTAATTATTATTATTGTGGTATGCTGTGTTCACATATAATAATAATATAATTTTATACAGCTTTTTTGCTCCAGATGCACCTTTGTTAGAACTAGTGGTGTAGGTTTATAAAAAGTTATATTTACCGTGTTCTTTGCTACATAATATTGTTATCTTTACAAAAGAATAAAATAGAATACAATAATTATGATTCTTTAATATTACGCGTAGATAGGTAAATAAAAGAAAAAATCAATTAATTCGTTTAATATACAACATACAAAGAACACACAACTTTATAGGTAGGCAGAGAGCACTACACAAATTCATAAGATGATATTGGCTAGCTTGTCGTGTTTACAATTAAAGTGTCGCTTCACACATAATTTCGGCAAAGCGACGAAGTTTTAGTGAGACCTGGGAGTCTCGCTAATCCTGTCTGATCCTAGTGTTTAATTAAAACAGGTTCATGGAACTTTGAGCTTTGGTATACTTCCTTTAGTTACACACTTTTCTTATTAATTTCATGTTTTAACTGTTTAGGATTAGTTCAAAGATTTTAGAAGTAAAAAAAGGTAAATACGTTATTTACACCACAACTAGCGCTTACAAACGGCACCACATTGAAACTTTACAATAATAAGTAACGAGAATGCCACCTTACCGCTTGACAAAGAGCAACAACTCAGAAATGACACGCCTCGAAATGAAACTTACCTATTTAGGCATGCCTCGTGATTCCTTACATTTGATAAGCCTTATTTGTATAGTTTGTACAAAATTTCATAACACACGATATTTTGTATTTTTAACCGACTTTAAAAAAGGTGGAGGTCATACGTTCGGCTATATGTATGTTTTAATTATGTATGTTTTCAGATATCTCCGTCAATTGTTTACCGATTTTGAAAATTATTGTTTTGTTTGAAAGGGTGCACTGTCGTGGTGGTCCCATTGTCACCAAGTCAGACTGTAATGAGGGGATCCCATGAAAACCAACGGAAATCCTCAAATTTTATAGGCGTGTCCGTGTATACACCAATTTCTCCATCAATTGTGTACCAATTTTGAAAATTCTTTTTTGTTTGAAAAGATATACTCTCGAGGTGGTCCCTGATGCTGTTCCGGGTTTGTTTCGGCTACCAGCACATGAGCTGCTTATATGACTACTGTAATAAACAGTATATTTAGGTTATCCTAAAAGTTGTATACTCGCTGTTTAAGAAATTTACTATGTATGTGTTTCACGCTTTATCTTTATCTTTGTCTAATGCTAATCTTTACTTATAACTAACAATCAAATTGTCTAACTTTCCTAACAATTACTTCTAAAGTTTTACCCACCGGCATTGACGGATCATCGTAAAACATAGTTGTAGTATATATTATTGTATCTCTGTCTTCTTTGGTAAGTGTAATACCAATAAAATAAATAGATAAACCACATATCCCGGCGACGAAGACATAATCACGTTGTTAGCTCAAGTTTGCGGGATTCCTTTGAGTGCTTCCTTTTGTAGTTAGTTCAATTTGTTTTCAAATCGTGAACAAATATGTTTCTTCTCTTTAATAATTCTTTTCTTTTAATATTTCTTTTCTGTACACTTAGTGTAATTTCTTTCTACAAAGTGTAATTCCAGATCAGTATTGGACATTGGGTCTATGGCTTATGACTATTACACTGGCTGACGCTTATCATTGTGTTACCTACCGAACTTCCTATTTCTGTCGCCAAGCGGTAATGTGAGCATTACCACAGAAAAGTGACTATTATTTACTACGTAACATGTACATCATTCTCATACAAAACGAAAACACCTACGTTATAATAGCCTACTAAATCTGAAGAATGACACCAGGCGTTCATTACGAGGAAAAAGGAACCTAAGCACGCGCTCAAAGGAGTGAAAATAACGTTGCCCACCGTGTGCAGTCATGAGGAGCCGAATGCTCATAAATGAAAGACTCGTATGAGCGCTTGTGCCGACGTCGGTACACTCAACGGTAGGCACTTATCGCGTAACCTTGAGCGAGCGACGTAGCCCTGGTTAATACCACGTAATAATCTACGTTCCGGTTTTGAACAGTACGGGTGCTGGTGAAATTTCTTGTACGTGAGACGTCTCAACTTAGGTCTCAGGGTGACGCACACTGTTGCAGTGCCCCACAGATTTTTTCGAGTTAAGCTCTGAGTGGCACTGTAACTGCTATGAAGAGGCGTGTCGCTTACGACCACGCGCACGACGTTCGTTGTTCGTCCCGTCACTTGATATCATAAAAAAAAAATTGTAGACTACAGTCAATGACATACAACAATACCTCAATTTTGAAAATGAGTCTCGAATCTAAATCACCTAAAATCAAACGTAACTAGTTGATAATGTTACCATCTCAGTCAGCCATGACTATAGGATCTGTAAAGGGCCGAAACAATGGTTTCTTTGAAAAAGAAAAAATATTTATTTAGATCCAAAAAAATAGTTTCATTTGAAATGTGTAACAATCGCGAAACATAAGAACTCGATATATATCTTAGCATATTATATTCTTTTAATACAGGTACAACTAGAAATACGAGTAAGTAGGTCATAAATACAATTTGTCTTCAAAGTGTGCGTTTGATTTATAGTAAGATAGGCGGTGAGCAATCGCTTATGTAAGGGAAAAAGGGAAGGGAAGAAGATTCCCCTTTTTTCCTTCAAATGTCACTGAGTTCAAGTTAATCAGTAATTTTAATCGGCAGTAAGATTGATTCGCCCTTGGTCTGTCAGATAGATAAGGCGGAAGTAGACCCTAATCTGTGAATGTCAGTTGGGATCGGTTAAGTCGGTAAAAATACCGAAAAACGGTAAAATACATTTACATATATTTGGAAGACTTGTAGTACGCCTTGTAGTCAGGGCCGTCTTTAATATATTGTTGGTCATAATATTAGATAACTTTGCGGCGTTTTAGCAACCCTCTCTTTTTCTGTGTATTATTTTTTAGTAAACTTTTTAGTGATTTTCTTTTACTTGCCAAACTTTTTTTTAAAATATGAAGTGATGGAACGAACAAGTCGTATGCCTGGTGGTAAGCTACACGCCTGTTCATAACAGTTGCAGTGCCACTCAGAGCTTTAAATAGCAAAGATCTGAGGGGCACTGCTACTACGCCTGTCATCCCGAGACATAAATCCCATGTGACTGTAATTTCACCAGCACCCTTACCCTTCTAAGCCGGAACGCAGTAATGCTAACATTACTGCTTTGCGGCAGAAATAGGTAAGGTCGAAGTACTTCCCTGGACGAACCTCTACTGCTCATTACACGCTAACAGGTGCGGTAACTTGTGATTTTAGGTGTAGTGGCAAAAGTGATTAGGGAGCATTGTCTTGCCCCTTAAAGGTGGCCCCGTTTGTCGTAGTATCTACCCAAGTCGAGAACATAGCAGTGAGTGGAGCTGATTATTCAAATTAAAAAATAATCGGTCATATTAAATTTAGTCTGTCTTTATTGAAGATGGTGTAAAATGACATTTCATTTCGCAAGTGTTGTCCACTTGCAAGCAAACATTTTATCGACTATCGACTGAATGTTGGTTACGCGAATGTAATAAATAACCAAACTTGTTTCATTTGAATCATCGTCGGCACTTTATTCGTACAGTTATACGAATGAGCTGGGCACAGGTTCATACATACACTAGGTTGTACGTTTAGAACTATTTGTAAATATTAAAAATAGAAAGAAATGATATATTTTAAAGTTTTTCACTTTTATTCGATATAGTTCAACAAATACAAGTGTTAAAATGCATGTGAATGAAAATTGATTTCGATACTAGTAGGCCATCTGTCAAAATAAGAATAAAGATGCCAATAACGCAATTAGTAATCATTACAACTTCGTAACATTTACAATTCATTTTTGATAAAATTTGACTTTATTTCACAATTTATTGATAAAATTCTCGACAACAACTACATGAATATTTAAAATTTTATGAAAACTAGCAACCCTGCAAATGTCATTTTACTCCGTCTTATAGTTAGATAGATAGTATACAAAGCCACTTTTCACAAATGGAAATTTTTAGATGATCTTTTGCAGAAAAAAAGCTTAGAAAATACATTATAAATATATAAGTGTAGTGATATGAAGTTTGATCTACGTTGCCCAGCGTAGTCTTTATCTAACTCAGCACTCTTTACTTTAATAAAGCTTTCTCACTCTGTTTTTCGCATCGCCATTGAAGTAATTAATCAAAGCGAGAGGGTTACCTACTTGTAGTTAATTTCAATGCAAGGAGTTATAAACTGTTAAACCGCAAAGTTATTTTACCTAATTACTTAACGCTCACCCATGAAACATTGCTACAGCGAGTTATATACTCTTATTAATATTTAAACATAGTTCCAATTTTCAATTATAACTAAATCCTTTAATGCGAAGAGCATAATTGAATTAGAAACCTCTACTAACAACACTTGAACTAAGACAGAGTAGTAAACGACAGTATGTTAGCTTTATAGTTAAGGGATTATGTTACACTTTGTTTACGTCAATTGTTTTTAACTTGATTAGTTACACATCGAGTTCTTAGGAAATCGCGTTTTTTTTTTTATGATACCGAGTGACGGGATGAGCAAGTCGTGCGCCTGGTGGTGAGGGACACAAATGTTCATGGCAGCTGCAGTGCCACTCAGAGCTTTAAGTCGCAAAGATATGAGCGACACTACCGCTATGTCCGTCATCCTGACACATAAGTTGACAATACCCATGTGCCTGTAATTTCACGAGCTCCGGTACCCTTCAACTTCGGAACGCATTAATGCTTACATTGCTGCTTGGCGGCAGGAATAGTAAGGTGGCAGTACTTCCCTGGACGAATTCTCCATCAATAATTAAAACTGCCACTGTGGCCGAACGGTTACCATGCTGGTCTGCCACGCAGAGGCCACGGGTTCTGTTCCCTGGGCGGGGAAATATTTGTATGGCCTATATTTAACTCCCTGAAGTATGCATATAATTAGTGTTTGTCTATGTGTGTGTGTGTATCATTCGTATGTCATTCGTAAGGCTGATTCCTCTGAAAAGAAGAAGTAAGAAATTGTACGTATTGCTCTTTGAAAATAAACATTTGTACATATTTAACATTTACAATATTTATTTCAAATATCATATATCGAAATAATATAATAAGGTTCTATATCTTGTTATTTAAGATCTTTTTACACCTTATATGGAGTAATAAATTGAAATTGAAATTGAAATCATTCATTCCATAGGTAAAATTTTTACACTTGAAAGCTTTATTTTTTTAAGCTACTACTCGTCCACTACGCTGACCTCCCTGAGAAGAACGAAGAAAGAAGAAGAAAGAAGTTTCTTGCTCAACTGTAGAGATTGCTCTTTTCAAATAAACTTGATTCATGTTGTCTTTCCATACATCCTTTTCTAACACATACTCTGCTTCTAAGGTTAATGATGGACTTAGTTCTAAGGTTTAAATGGATATCTTCTTCCTTAATGAAATTATGTATATTTTTAATTTTTAAAGACGACTATCAAGAAAAGCAAGTTCATTGTGACTCATATTAATATTATGGTGATGTTATAATAACTGCATTTGAATTAGAAAAGTGTGTATTTTATCCAACTGAATTCATAATGTCCCTAGTTTTACACTAATTATGTTTTTATTATTATGGTTAAGCCGGTACCGTTATTGTTCGTTGCACAAAGCTTCTATTGCTTATCCGGTTTAATTAAACTGGTAGACAGTGTAGTGCGAGCTTTAACTTTGCTTTGACCATACCGTAGCTAGCTCGTATATATACGAGTACATTTACGTACTGTTACTTTATAACGGATTATTTATTGAAACAGTTTAAATTTAACTGCCTCTGTGGCCGGACTGCGACACAGAGGTCCCAGGTTCGATTACCGGGCCGGGAGAAATATTTGTATGGTCTACATTTATTTCTCTGGTGAGTTTGAGTGAAATTTGTGGTTGTCTATGTGTATGTCCATGGCACCCGCAGCACAGGGTTTCCCCAGTGCGGGGCAATGTTGAGTGTGTGCGTTATTATTAAAAAAAACGCTATTGCTAATATATATACAGGTTGCCTTATTATTATAGATTGCGTCGGGGATAGTTAAATCCGCGTATGTAGTACGGGTAAAAGACGGAACGAACAAGTCGTGCGCCTGATGGTAAGCTACACGCCTGTCCATAACAGTTGCAGTGCCACTCAGAGCTTTAAATCGCGAAGATCAGAGGGGTACTGCCACTGCGCCCGTCACCCTGACACACAAGTTGATAAGTCCCGTATGTAATTTCACCAGCACCCTTACTCTTCAAAACCGGAACGCAGTAATGCTAACATTACTGCTTGGCGGCAGAAATAGGCAAGATGTCAGTACTTCCCTGGACGAAGTCTTTCACAAGTCTCAGAACTCTCGAACTCATGTTGAATATTTTTTCATTTAATAGAATTATTTATTTTACACAAGCGCAACTATAGTCACAGATACCGCGATCAAAAATATACCCGACACGTGTTCTCTACAATGCAACCTCAGGTGTTGTTGTTGATTGTTCGACGCTCGGTCGAAGAAATGACAATCATTTTACACGATTTAGCCTTCACTGAGTTCGCGGCGTAGCAAATTAATTCACTTCCATTGTTATTAACATAAACTTCGGCAAAGTAACGCCTAAATCTATTAATTATTCAAAAATGATAATCAGATAATAATAATATTGAAAATCATTGCCACATACAATCATTATACTTTTTGTAGCAGTAGAGCTTTTTGTGAAAGAGTTCGTCGTCCAGGGAAGTATTGCTACCTTACCGATTTCTGCCGCCAAGTAGTAATGTCAGCATTACTGTGTTCCTGTTTTGAAGGGTAAGGTTGCTGGTGAAATTACAGGGCACTTGGGACTTGTCAACTTATGTCTGATACGACTGACGGTGCAGTGGCAGTACCCCTCAGATCTTTATCATTTACCATCAGGCGCACGACTTGTTCGTCCCGTCACGTGATAGTATTAAAAAAAATACTGCTTTTCAAGAATAGTGGCCCAAACCAAAACAATTTTCCTTTTATTTTACGAAATGGTATTCAGAACGTGCAAAATGTTTTTGTGAATAAAGACAACGTGCTTTCCATTGGTTAAAACAATCACGTGAAGACATTATGCCGGTACATAATTCGTCAGCATTGCGTGCCAGATAAGCCTGTTTTTTTTTCCTTCCTGGCCAATTAGATATTTTTTGAGATAAGCCACTGTTCCAGAAAGCCATCGGTTTTTTTAAAGTAAACTTAGTTTTAAGAAGCCTAAGAAATATTATTCCAACGCCTTGTAACCTGATTGCGGAAACTTCCAGCAAAGGTCACAGCGAGGTAAACGCTATGCTGATACGTTGAGCAGTACGTTATTCACAGTCGCTCTATATATTTTTTTGATAGCGTTTTATGCAAAAAAGGGAATGGGAGGCCACGTACCACTCCAAAAGGTTTATACATTGCTTATTCAGTGTATTATTTTAAACAGACGTTATTACCCCGCAATTACAAGACATAAGTCGGTACAAAGCTTCATCTGATAGACCTTTGTCCATCTGTAAAATATTATACATATGATTTGTTCAGTAAATGTATATAAGAAAAATTTTACGTCTGTCTTCACTTGGATCGACAGCTGAAACGGTCATTGCTGGTTGAGTGAGTTCTGTGTAGACATCTTAAGATATATATATATGTTCATTCCAATACAAAATATCAACTATAAAAAAGCTGTTCAAGCAAACAAGATTTATTACCTACGATGTTCAGTTCAGGTCATTGGTCGGGCACAAAGACTTTCCGCGAAGTTAGTCGAAGAGATTAGGTCTTTTAGTCCCACCGTGGCTGCGGCTGATGAATTCAGGCAATTTGAATTTTAAGTCACAACTTTATGTAGAATATAATTATTAAAGAATATTCTAAGTTGATTAATATTTGTAGTTGTCTTGCATTTTACGAGGTAAACAATTCTATTTAATATTAAAACAAAGGAGAAATCAGATATGAATTACTAGTAGTACTACTTGTAATGTACAGGGCCATGACTGTGGAAGAAAAAACAATGGAAGTGCCGTAAGTCTCGATTACTATCAGAACCGCTGGCGCCAAAACTCTCATATTCCTAATTTGAAGCACTGTAAAATCTTGACAATGACTCGGGTCGTAGCAAATTCTGGACTGTTGTTAAAAGTTCAATATCTATTATTGCAATTTACGGCGTTTTGATTTTATATTGAAATTTCAATCAATGTGCCGCCATCTAGCAATCAATAGCTGGACGGCGACGGCGAATTAGAGATGTTTACTTATTTTCAAAAAAATAAGCAACCATATTGCAGCGGTATAAGGTTTACTTTAATTTCTTGTAACAAATAAAATTATTACGATAAACGGAAAGTTGAAAACATATTAAAATAAAATAAAATAAAAGTTAACTATGATATGAAACACCACCATGGATAATATTACAACTGCGACTGTCATTTTTGCACTCAAAAGTAGCGAAATAGAGCATTTTCCTACGATTATCGAGAGAGACTATTGATACGACCATAACGTTATAGCGAAATGGCGAATGGCGGGCTGAGCTCAAGAATGTGGAATTCTACGTACTGTTGGTATACGTGGCACAACCCACTAAGAACTTTTACAGTATTTATCATTATGTGGTCATGAACATGTCAAGGTTTACCGTTGGTAGAGTAACTATAGGTTAACCGAAGAACTGTTGCTTCACAAATGTAGGCCGTCGGTGTAACTCCTTATAACGACATGTTTGCCATTAATTTCTAAGTTACGTGCGTTTATGACTGTTGAATGTTTAGTAACAACAGCTCTTGTTGACAATGAAGGAAAAATATCTATCGTGATGAAATCTGTATGTGAAAAGACACTACCTTGTCCACCTTGTAGAAAAATGTTTTAATAATTTAATCAATAATTTTTAATAGCGTTTGAAGAACCATATATCCGATGTGGAGTGGTGAAATTGTCCTGCAGATTTTTGATATGATGCTGTGTTCAATATAAAGTATTATAGTAGCAGTAGAGCTCCTTGTGAAATATTTCGTTCAAGAAAGTACTGCCACTTTACCTATTTCTATAGCCTATAAGTAATATGAGCATTACTGCGTTCCAGATTAGAAGGGTAAGTAAGGGTGCTGGCGAAGTTACAGGCACATTAGCAACTTATGTTTCAGGGTGACGGGCGCAGTAGCATTGCCCCTAAGATCTTTGTGATTTAAAGCTCTGAGTGGCACTGCAACTGTTATGGACAAGCGTATTGGTTACCACCAGGCGCACATTTTGTTCATACCATCACTTGGTATTATATAAAATAAAATTGAATATAATTTTAAAATCCTAGTTTTACTTTCTAGTATTTAAGCTTTTATCGTCTCTTTTACCTATATTTTATTATCTTAGTATATTATCTTATTTAAAAAATATCATTTAAATTACTTAATATTTTGAATTATTCAACAACGTCCAGTGCCATTACAAGACGTCAAATAGCATCTTTTACCGAGAGGCTTGGACAGACTAGTAACGGCTTCAACCGAGTATAGTTTGCTCGACTGACTGGCACGTCTATGTACAACTGCTGGCTTGAAATTACCATTGAAGTATAGTTGCACTACACACATTTATTTTGTGTTGATTCTACTTATCATCGGTTAATTCGTAAACCTTGTAACCTCCATTATTGTTAACTTTTGAACAGGCACAAAAACAGAATTCCTAGAAATAATTATAGAACAACTATGATTATAACTAAGTTTATTAAATAATTTGTGATTAGCGCAGGTATTGGGTTGTTATATTTATGTAAGTGCATGGTGTTAAGAAATACTGTTTATGCTTGTTTTTATTAAATGTAAGAAGTTCTTGGTTTTCCATGAATAAATAAATAAATACCTTTAGTTTCTAACTAAAACAGGGTCTACAAATTATAATTTAAGCTTTAATTGCCTGATATGGAGCTTTTGTAGAGTAAAAAAGTTTTTGGGAGTTCGTCCAAAAATTGAGTAACGAGATTTTAAAATTTAGCCGACGTCATGTTCCTTTTTATAAATAAGAAGGTGCGCATTTGACCTCCGTCTCATCGCCGATAAAGCATGCATATCTATTATTTAGATGTGCAAAGGCAGCATCTTTGCACGATTACCTTAAAAAGGCTAAAGATTTAGTGCACGGAATAAGTCTTCAGACAGGGAGTTCCGGCCGTTCGACATACAAATATGGAAGCGTAAAGCTCCGTGCGAATTCTTGAAATACCTACAACATATAAAATTGTTTATTTATATTTTGTCCTTTTGTAAGTTATTTTAACTGCCTTCCCAAGCGGCACACTCATATCTAAATATATACTATAAGATATCTAACAGACTTTAATTCGATTGAATATTTTAAGAGTTCAAATTCCCTCAAGATATCTCGAAGAAGGTTTCTAAATAATTTAAAGTAAAAGTGGGCACAACTTTATTAGTAGATCATAAGAGTGCTTTGAGAAACTATCTGTAGGTAGTGTTTAGAGTGATTCGTATCTTTTTTCTCCAGTAACCCTTCTAGAATGCTACAAGACCATTTGTAGAATGTAGACAATTTTTATTTAGTCTTGTAGACAGTTGTTAGATAATTTATAGTATATGATAGTTATCTTAGTAATGCTATTTTAAAACCAAAATACTAAAGCGTTACAAACATAAGACGCAATTCTCTTAATACTAATAGATTTCAAGTTTAATGGCTTACAAAATATAAACTATCAAAATTGCAACACGGCGAAATTAGATATAATGTTTCTGACTTCTTCGCGCAATGTTTAATCGGTTAGAAAGCGCAAATTGACGTGCGACTTTAAATACACTGTGAAAAGTGATGTAAAACCTGCCATAAAAGTAATGCGCTCGCTAAATTTTAAATATTTATGTATAAAATATAAACTTCGATCTTCGGATTTAAATATTTATAGAAAGCTTAAATATACAAAATAACTCATACAACAAACCATCTCCAAGAAGTTCTCGGCTACTTCATAGTCCTTTAAAAATAAAAATGGCGACATGTATTTAAAGCTTTTTTCAAAACACTGTTGGAGCATTCTGTCTACAGCTTTATCTATAGAAAAGCTTTAGAATACGAAAATATTATTTTTCCTTACTTTTGCGCAGTTGATCTTGTAGAAGAATATTCACTCCTACGAAGCTTTTATGATTGTCTACAAAACGCGATGTTTCTAAGTAAGTTTTTCTTTTGACAGTATTACAAAACGTTTACAAAAGTTATAGATAGGGAATAGTGAGCGTATTATGCAATAAAAAACTTTCAAAACACTTGGTCAAAAAACAATTGAAAAAATCCAATTTGTCGCAAAAAAAACGTTATTCTGTATAATTATATGGAATTTGTTATATTTGACTAGAAAGGTGGATAAATTTCCTATCATATTATAAATATATATGGAATATTTTGATGACATACCTAACTTATGTTGGAAGAAATAAAATTTTCATTACAAAATTGAGGTTATTTCTTCACGCCAACCATATTTCACACAATGATTTCACTGTATTCTATTGATAAACTGCACAATACACATACACAACATTGAAATACAATAGTTTATGCGCTCATTTCAATTGTTTTTATCATTTCAGAACACGGAATTACTTCACAATATTTATTTATTTGTCAACAAACAAAGCCATGACCGGCACGCGCGCGAATTACGACTATTGTATCCAGCATTGTCAATTTGTGGGAAATTCCCCAAATTGTGGGAAATTGTAAAATTGCCAGTCGGTGCGGGTTGAGTTCGCGATTCTTTCTCCCACTTAGGCCGGTCCCCGGTATGAAGCAAAACGAAATCAGCTATTGATAAACAAAGCCGAGCAGTTAACTGCCTCTGTGGCCGAACGGTTACCATGCCGGACTACCACGCAGAGGTTCCAGGTTCGATTCCCGGACCGGGAGAAATATTTGTATGACCTACATTTGTTTCTCTCGTGAGTTTGGGTGTAAATTGTGCTTGTCTATATATGACAATGTGTCCATGGCACCCGAGACTCAGGGTTTCCCTAGTGCGGGGCTATGTTGAGTGTGTGTTATTATTATAAAAAAAAAATTATAGTTGGTGCTGCCACACCACAATTTACCACTCGTCAACTTTGAATATAAATATAAGTAGGTCGAAACTCATTGATTATTTCTAAAATTAACATAGTATCACCAAATACACAACAAATAATCAATTTACTTAATTTTGTAAGTCAAAGAAAAATGATTTTTTTTAAGTCTGTTTACAGATTAATATTGAATTTAATTAAAATAAATAAACGATTTAAGGTCATCTAATTTTATAGTTAGTTTTACATTTTATATTCTGTTTACATTCACAGCAAACGTAATACATTGTTACATTTTGAGTTCCTTAATTGTTTATTATATTTTTAAGCGATGTATTTCTAATAAATAATGAAAACTCGAGATGTGAGGAATTTGTGGGGAATATGAACCTTGCTCTTCCCAAATTTAGGGATTTTAACCGTGATTTTTGGGCATTTGAACAATTGGCATTGGCAACGCTGATTGTATCGAATGATGTGACTTAATATCCAAAGTTCACCATCTCCACAAGATATTTTAATATTCTTTATTTTATCTATTTTGCATGAACTCTTACAACGTCCAATAGAGTAAAAAGCCTAATTGTAGTTTTTTTAAATAAAATCTACTGAAGACGCGCTATAACTTGTTTGTCATAAGTACAAACACTATAGAATGTCTATAAATTAAATATATCTAGAATAAACTTAAGAACACTAGTTTTTAGAGTATTAATAGACTTTACTGGATGTGTATAGAACAATTTTACTAAAAATAATCAGTTCTTCTACAGATGAACTTAAAATAAGGATTATAAGAGTAAATCTTAAGAGAGATTACACTAAATTAAATTTTGACTTGAGTGAAATAAGTCTATAAGAATAATTTCTTTTTTCTAAAACCATTTATAGAGAACTATAATCTAAATTTATAGCATATTAAGATTGTTTATAGATATAACAATTTTAAGGCGTATAAAGTGTGCTCCTTGGGTTGAAATTATAATGTACACTTTAAGCAATTATTATTATTATTATAAAATAGCAACTTCGTACAAACATTGAGATAATAACCAAATTTAATTACGGCTGTCGGATAGAGGCACAGATTGTCAATTACTCATTCTAATTGCACAAAGCAAACATGTGTATATTTAGTTACAAATCTATACTATTCTATATGGCTTTGATTGATTCTGCATAACATAAAATTGAGAATATATATGATTATTATATGGTGTGGAAACAACGCTTCCTAAAAATTTTTGCGATAAAAATAACAAAAACATAAACTTACCTTAAAATTTTATAAGAAATATTGTATTCAATAGGCACTTTGCATATGATTTTTTTTGTATCAACTGAACTAAATATACGTATACATACTATACGATTGTGAAACGGTAAAAATTACACGCACATGGGACTTGTCAACTTATGTCTCATGGTGACGGGCGCAGTGGCAGTGCCCCTCAGATCTTTGCGATTTAAAGCTCTCGAGTGGCACTGCAATTGTTATGGACTGGCGTATAGCTTACGATCTGGTGCACGACTTGTTCGTTCCGTCACTTGATATTATAAAAAAATACATTTTTCAAATGACTTTAATTTCGTTTGTAAAATAGAGACAGAAGTCCTTTTCTGTCTCTCATCCATTCCAAATATGTGTTTGGCCGCTGCGGGAACTATTAAAAAAAAAACAAATTTAAGTAAAGTTATGTACATTTATCTAATCGAATATCTTGTAGTAAGTAGTAATCTAGTAAGAGTAATTTGTAGTGTAGTAGTAGTGTAGAAGTAGTTTGTAGTGTAGTAGTCTTGTAAGAGCAACCCCTAGAGTTTCTTGCTCATTCTTCTCAGGGGAATCTGCCTTACGAATGAGCGGTAGAGTTTAACCATTGTGACGATTTCAAGTGTAATAATGCTTACCTATGAAATAAAGATTATTTTGAATTTGAATTTGAATTTGAACTTGTTTGTTGTGAAATGTTTAATTTCTTCATAGGTCATTTATACGTCTATTACAAAGAAAATATTATGTAGGCATTTATTCTATG
Organism: Hyposmocoma kahamanoa; assembly: GCF_003589595.1. Lineage (NCBI taxonomy): Eukaryota > Metazoa > Arthropoda > Insecta > Lepidoptera > Cosmopterigidae > Hyposmocoma > Hyposmocoma kahamanoa. Next base: position 7,136,358 of record NW_020653850.1, read on the forward strand.
GAAACGATCTACGTAAATAGATTCCACTGTTAGGCTGCTAACAAATTGCAGTCGAGGTCTCGGATAACGACTTCATGCATTAACAAGCATGCAGTCGAGCTCAGCTGCCTGAAGTCGGTTTCGACTGCAAGCAGCCAATGCGTGAAGTCGTTCATGCAGCCGAGACCTCGATAGTGCAGTTGATTACGACTTCGCGCATTAACTGCAAACATGCAGTCAATCTGTTAGCAGCCTTATGAACACCCATGAATGTGTCATTCATCTTTTTTTTCTCTGACATGGACCCCTTATTAAGTCAAAGTGAACCCCTGAGGGGTCTATTTAAATTACCTAAGGAGTCATCGGTCTAAAATACCAGAATGAATTCAGAAGATACCACTTTGAGACGATAAAACATTTTCGCAGCAAGGCCATCTCGCACACTAGCTTTTTTTAAATATTACAGAACGTTGGCACGAAAGGAAATAAAGCGTCATTAATCTCCAAATACCATTAGTATTATAACATTCTGTTGACGTTACAATATCATAAATAATATTTGAATGATTTATCACATACCCTTTGTTCAAGATATTGCCCATCGAATGACGGATTGTAATATTTACTGCACCATGTAATGGGTCCTTCCGAAAATCAATGTAGGCAACCTTATGTGACAATATTTTACGAAGCAAGTTACGTAGAAAATTGAATGTGTTAAAAAAAGGGTATATTTCCCGCATTATTTATGACTTTTTATCAGAGGCAGTAGAGCTCCTTGGGAAACAATTCGTCCTCTGGACGAATTGTGTTGCTATCTTACTTATTTCTGCCACCAATGAGTAATGTGAGCGTTATTGTATAATACCACGCGAAAAAATGGTAACTCTGACAAAAAGTTCCCAAAATCAGTGATAGATGGCACATTTTACAAAAAAACTAATTTGTGTCCAAGTTACCAGCGCAATAGTTTGTGGTATGTTATTAACTCAGTTTTTTTGCTATGGCTTAACTGTATGCTTTTTGAATATACCAGTATACAAAAGGTCTGTAGTTTATTTTGATATAATAATACACCGAATATATTTTATTAAATTATGTAACACATAACCTCCAAAACTTCAAACTGGAGTATCTTTAATCCCTGACTAGTCTAAAATAGTAAAACCAAAACAAAATTTGTTCAGGAATTTCAACTCTCTATTTTTGTATACTTTTTATAAACAGACGCATACAAATTATGTTAACAAACATTTATATGGGAGTTTGCCATTGTCATTTGAGTAAAAAAAAAATTCAGACCATTGCTTCAAGTTATATTCAAAGGACTTTACATTGTACCAGTTAGCTGTGCCTGGATGTACTAATGGTACAATACAAAAAAAAAGCATCAGATAGGCCCAGATAGTCGTTCCCACCAGGACTCGACACAATACATAATCTTTTTTTTATGGATATTTTGCAGTTGGCCGCTGATGGCCTAGATAGCGCCACTGAACAAAACTGACACAATTAAAATCCGAGGGAAATCTTAACACCGTGATACAGAATTTAGATAATATGGAAAAATGAGAAAAAATGCCATCTAGCGGAATTTAGGGAACTATATGACGAACAAAGTTGTTGTACAAAATAAATTTGTTACACACAAAAAATTTAAACATATTAAAACAAATTCTTATTAATATGTGTAAACGAGACTGGAAGCGTTTTTAGTCATTATTACTGAATGACATACTGAACGACATTTAACTCTTCTATTTTTTTAACTGGGGGAATATCTAATTCAATATTTATTACACTCTTCATACATTTATAAATATATTTACAGAACATTTTAAAGAGAAAAGGTGAAAATAAAAACTTCTTGCTAATAATAACCTTCAATAAGTAAAGAAGAAATTGTCAACTCTGATAGTTGGTCCTAATAAAGGAATACGTCTATCTACATAATTTGGCATAACGCAAAGTGTAATTTCATGTAACCCTGAAAGCATTCTCCCAAGTTTCAAGATGGAATATTCTAGATTTAAATGTTTAAGTGCCCCTGCCTCGTATTACAAATAAGGTAATATATATATATATATATATATATATATATATATATATAAAATAAGTTTTAAATATAAGTCACAAATTACAAATAGAACTATCTAACATTTCCTAAATAGAATGGATACATAAATCGAGCCACCTTGCATTTCTAGTGTTAAATGCTCCAAGTATAAAATAATAACGCATATATTCATAGCCCCGTAGTAGGGACACATTGTATCGCGGGTGCCATGGACACACACATAAACAACCACAAATTACACCGAACTTCACGAGAGAAATAAATATAGACCATACAAATATTTCTACCGGCCCGGGGATCAGACCGGGGACCTTTACGTGACAGACTAGCATTGTAACCGTTTGGCCACTAAGTGTGATAATTAGCAACTTTTATAAAGACTAAACAAAAATATTAGAAATATTGCAATGATGTGACATTTTTTTCTAACTTACGCATGGTATGTCATTCTTTGTGTTTTATTATTTCTGCCGCCAAAAGTGTGAGCATTACTGCGTTCCATTTTTGAAGGATTAAGGGTGCTGGTGAAATTACAGGCATTTGAGACTTATCAACCTGGGTTTCAGGGTGACGGCCGCAGTGGCAGTGCCTCTCGGATCTTTGTGTTTTGAAGCGCCACCACTGCAACGGTTATGGACAGGCGTGTCGCTTACCATTAGGCGCATGACTTGTTCGTCCCGTTACTTGGTATCATACAAAAAATACTTTAACATGGTAATTATAGCATTTTTTTCTAACAGGACACGACGTTATCTTTATTGAAATTTTAATAAAAGCAATTTCACAAACTTCCAATTGAATAATTTTCGAATCTTCACGAGATGCGGGTGCTTGTAACATATTTGCCTTTTTAAGTATACCTACATTATAAATTGTAGGAATGTCTAATTTTTGACTTTCTCTTTCTCTCTTTACCAATATCAATGACCCGCGCCAATCGGCGAAAAAAAGTAGTGATCGAGCGAAATTGCGTAACCAAATAATTATATTGTCATACGAATTCTAATTAGTTCTTTATATGTGTTTATAAGTGTTCTATGTATTTACATTAAGTTCATATAATACGCGTATAAGTATTTTATATGCGCTGATGACGACGCGTGTCATCTGCGCGCTGCAGTGAATCGATTCAAACGCGCACAAACATCGCGTTGTAAGCATGATGCTTATATACCACACTGGAGTTTACACTTACAATTTCATGTAGTTGTTTCATTCCAAAAACTAACTGAAATTAATAAACAAAAATAAAATTAAAAACGTCTCTAATCAAAATGCGCGATACACACGCGCGACTACAGCGCGTCTGCGGCTCGTATTACGCCGAGATGACGCGCGTGTACGGCACGTAAACGCACGTCGTCGGCGCCTATAAAATACGCAATTATATGCGTATGCAAAGACTACAGTTGCCATGGACACACATAAGCGACACTTGTATTGTTAATGGTGACAGTGTAATGCCCTTTGACCTTTTTTTCTGGCTCATAAATGAGTCTGTCTGTTATATATACAATATATTTGTACGTATAAAGATACGATATATCTAGTTGAGTTCGTCGCTTTGTTCATCGGTTGTATTTAGATTATTACGCTTTCTAGGTATATATAATATGTATTTGCAACAGCAATCAATCATGTTCAAGTGTCTGGGGTAATTCACTGGTTTTGAATTCTTAATTTTCATAGCATGGTATTCGTATTACATACGATAGTAAAAATAAAAAGCTCATGACGTAGGGTGTTATACTCCATGTACAACTTTTTATGGACTTGTTTGTTTTTCACGAAAAGTAATTTTAGGGCAACTGAATTGTTCTGTTTCTATTTTATCTGTTTATTGACACTTCTTTGTGAATGTATACACAGTGTATACGGAAGTTTTGTTGAATCATTTCAACAAAAAATCCGTGTAATGTCATGGAATAATATTATGAAATTGAATAGCACTCTCACTGGTAGCCTAATAAGGATACAGTAGCAGCTCCTTGTGAAAAAGTTCGTTCAGAGAAATACTGCTACCTTACCTATTTCTGCCGCCAAGCAGTAATGTCAGCATTACTGTGTTTCGGTTTTAAATGGTAAGGGTGCTGTGAAATTACAGGCACATAGGATTTGTCAACTTATGTCTCAGAGTGTCGGGCGCAGTGGCTGTGCCCATCAGATCTTTGTGATTTAAAGCTTTGAATGGTACTGCAACTATTATGGACAGGCGTGTCGTTTACCACCAGGCGCACGACTTGTTCGCCCCGTCACTTATTATTATAGGAAAAAATCAAATGATTTAGGTGTTTACTGTTAAATAATGGTGTCAAGTCATTAACTTGATGTGTCGTATCAGGAAATCAAGGCTAAAGCGCTAAAGAGAGATGATTGAATTGATTGAAAATATACGATACAAAACTAAAGATATTGTCAAAACAATGTGCTAATGTGTAACACGATAGGAAGCACTTCGCCTGATCGTATAAAATCCTGAAAACAGGCCAAAATGAAAGACAAAAACGAATTGTTTTAAAATAAATTATTTAACTTTGCTTATAAGTTTTATATGGAGATATTTCTCTGTAAGTACTACAGAGAACATGCTAAATTTTCGTTTTCAAGTGAACTGAACTGCCTTATTAAATTCACGTTTATCCCGAAATTTGAAAAATGCCCAACGGCTTAACGACGCGCCGCGCCGCCTGTTGACCCGTCAGTCGCCATTGAGCGCTTGTCGACGTCGGATGTGGGTCAAATTTTCACACCACGCGAGAGTTGCGGGACGCGAAGCGCGATACCCCAAATCTCAGGTCTTAAAATCTAGGCTTGCGTTGAAATATCTCGCCTTAAGCGTCTATACAACCTCAGATGGCTTTGGTTGATTTCGCATAACAGTGAAAGTGTTGACTCAATTACATTGGAAACAATATATAGTAAAGTTGAGGATACACTGATTAATATACGATGTAAAAACACGATTGCTAAAAATTTCTACGATAGAAAAAAACAACCTTACCTTATATATAATATAATTTTACACGAAAACTGCTGAATTCAATGCGTACTTTACATGTACCTATTATTATTTTTCATATCAACTGAACTAAATAGAACGTGTATAGTATACGATATACATTTTTCAAAATTAAATTACCCTGCCGCTCGACCCAAGTAAAATGAACGGAAAAAAAAATTCGAGCTGAAGTAATATTGACTCTTAAGCAAAATCATTGGCATTTTTCAAATAAAAAAACTAGGTCCCGATATCTGGAAAATTACCAAAATGCATTTGCGTTACTTATGACAAAGAGGGCAACATAGGTTGATGTTGAATTCAATAGCCATGACATATACTCGCCCTGGACTTACCCTTTATGACTCATTGTGTGCCATTAGAGCTAACGTACTTTAATTATTGTTGAACATGCAAAGCAGAAAGTACGGGGCGACATAATATGTAACTAAAACGATTTCAACACTATCTTTCTAAAGATTAGATAAAATTAAAAGATACACTGAAAAACAATGTTATTGAATTAAACAAGGCCAACATGTTGCACCACCTTGACATTATTTTTTTTTTTGTGAAATTTCTCCACTATTTGTTATGATTATTGATACAAAAATCGAACATTTAGGCTGGTTTTATAGCTGTGCGTATTGTTCGTACGAACTGTCTGCCTGCGGGCAATCCGCATGCGTAGAATCCACAGTATGCTCTGAATCGAGTATTTAATTTAGTGCGGATACTCACGGAAGACAGTCGCCTACAATGCGGCATGTGCGGAGTTCACTCGGACTTGCGGAGTTAGTTGTCGAATATAGATTATAAGAAAAATGAAATTCTTTTATATACGTTTTTAAGACTTTAAAGGTCTAAAATCTAGGAATACATTAGTTTCGCATTCAAATAAATTAATAAAATTATACAAAATCCAGATTTTATTTCAAATAATAAAAGATTTTCATATTACATTCTTGCTTTGTAAACAATAGTACGTTCGGTGATTTTTATTCGATAACTGGGTTCTGAATAACGTTTGTAGCCTTCGTACGGGTGTGATGTAATTTCGATTCGGTTTCTAATACGATAGTTTGACGTTCGACTTGGTTATTGTGAATAAAAATGAAAAGAAATCGTACGATATTTAATCGCATCGGTCGACAACAGAGTTATCGTAAGGTTCTGAATCGACCTGCAGTTCCGAGAAGTTCTGGACTTTGTAGAAGGGAATGTCCACATTATTATTTACGTTACTGAAATTTTAGGCTATTTAACTCCCTCATTTCCGATCACTGTTTATAAAATACAATTACATCCATGAAAATACAGTACCTACTATATTTCACACGCTTTATTTAACGTCATCCTTCTTGTAAATTTAAGTCACAATATTTCATTTATTAAATTACGTTAAAAAATATTTTTGTTTATCCAGTACATTCGCGAAGGATTCGTTAATTGAGTAAAATTGCCTTTTTATAAAATACTCCCTTTCACCTTTCTTTTTTTTATAACATCAAGTGACGGCACGAACAAGTTGTTCGCCTGGTAGTAAGCGACACGACTATTTATAACAGTTGCAGTGCCACTCTGAGCTTTAAATCGCAAAGATCTTAGGGGCACTGCCACTGCGCCCGTCACTCTGAGATATAAGTTGACAAGTCCCACGTGCCTGTAATTTCACCAGCACCCTTATCCTTCTAAATCGGAACGATGTAATGCTCAGATTACTGCTTGGCGGCAGAAATACGTAAGGTGACAATTCTTATCTGGAAGACTCTTTCACAAAGAGCGCTACTGCTAAATAAATGTAGTAATTTGTAACTTTCGAGAATTAATTAATGCCAGCTTATTTTTATTTCTAAGGTTAAAATTATGAATTTGTCCTACTGTTGATACTTTTTTATGATGTCAAGTGACGGGACGACTATACCGTGCGCCTGGTGGTAAGCGACACGCCTATCTAGAGTTTTAGATCGCAAAGACCTCCGTCTGTCACCCTGAGACATAACGACTCATCCGAAGAACAGAATCCGTTGTGATTATATAGCGAAAAGAAAATAGGTACATTACGAGAATAATTTCGTTATTCAAACTAAGGCCTATGTAAACGGGTTTTGAGAATTTATATACCTTATTTCGTTTCGCAAATATAAAATCAAACAACAGTCGATCTGACATTCATAGCAAAGAAGAACGAACAAAATATACTATGTCCTGAGAACGAGTAGTTTTGCACATAGATCTTTGTTCTACGGATGAGTCGATTAGTTGACAAGTCCCATGTGCCAGTAATTTCACCAGCTTTCTTAACCCTTCAAAACTGGAACGCGAGACCGCAGAAATAGGTAAGGTGGCAGAACTTCCCTGGATGAACTCTTCCATTAGCTCTACGCTACTCCAAATACTATTCTTTACTTGTAAATACATATAGAGAGACGTAGGTATAGTAGAGATATAATGAGTTAATTGTAAGGATTTTGTTGCCTACAAACATATTTCGGTGAAAAACTCCTCAAACCATATTGAGCATTGGCAGACAACAACGTAAACCCTCTGTCAAGAAGTGATGACTTTGCAGTATGACATATAACGGGTGATTTTATATCAAATACGAAATATACTTAAAACCATTATATAATATTATCACGTATACTGTGTAACCTCTCGAACAGAACATCTGCAAATCTTGGCAAACCTTTGTTCAATACCGAAGCGAGCAAAATGTACGATGGGCCATAAGATAATATGAACAAAGTGTCGCTTTTCGATATTGCTTTGACTTTATTGTGAATATCTGTTATATTTACCATTATTTCAGATATTAACTGACGAGAACATAAAACTTTTTGCTTTATGCTGCTGCCTGCCATAGTGTTATTATACTTTATGTTTAGGTAATTAACTAAAGCAAACAAACTTCAGCTCACTTCCAAACTACGTAGTTGTAATGGCGTCGAATAACCGGTGAAATATAATAATTAGTAGTGATTTTCATACGTCGTATTACTCTATTACTACTATATGAACTTTTTAATTTGGTCGCACGTTATTAATTGTCTATCTTTGTAAAGGCTTCGTCGAACTCCTGGATTTTTAGGTTGTTTATCGTGGGAATATATGTGATATGTGATATTAAACATTCTTATTTAAATATTTAATTTATGACGAATGTTGTTTGTTAGCTGAAAATATTATCATGTATTTTATTTAACCGACTTCATGCAGCCGAGATCGATGCAGGTGTAGTCAATCTGCTAGCAGTCTCGAGTCCGGGAGTCTACATTGTAGGACTCGACTCCAATTCACAAGACTCGACAAATAAAGACAGAGACTCACTTCTCAACTTTACCTCCTGAGCGGTGTCAGTTGTGGTATAATTACTCTAATATCTTCTTTCTTTTATAAATCACTGTATTGGGTTTTTGTTTTTTATTCAGTGGTTCAGTAAAATTGAACCCTTAAAATTCTACGTTATTACTCTTAGAAGCTTCCTTAAAGGCACTGTCGATCTTAAAATAGACTGTCAAAGATTGTTACGTAATGTGAAGCGAAGATACCGATAGAAACTGATCGCCAATAAAAAACGTGATATTGCCTTGGCATCAGTGTATAGGCTTTGACGTAACTTTTGTTTCGTATTGACGTATTTTTCAAGTGGCTTTTGTGTTTATGTGACCCAATAACACAAATAAATGTGAATAAAAATATTTTTAAGTATACGTATTTTTACTTATTTTATTGAATATCATAATGTTTTTACTACCTTAATATTCATATACTTTTTGTAGCCACTGTTAGGCAACAGACGCTGGGTCGTGTCACACCATATAGTTTTCAATGTATATCTTCAATTTTACAATGTATTTTATCCAAAGTGACTGATTCAACACTCCTACGTCATGCGGAATCTCCCCAAGCCATTTGAGTTGTATCGAATCTTAAAATCGAATGTCATAATAACACAACTAAAGCAATATAGTACATTGTTAACACCAGTATGAAGTAATAACCAGAGACAGCCAGTGGGTTAAAACCCAATCAGCCCGCACTGGTTTTTACCCATTAATACTCAAAATTATGAGCGGAAACGGCGAACACGAAATTTGGTATGATTCCATGCTTATTACAATTTCGATACAAAAAAATCTTGTTTAGACGAAAAAAGGCAACTCACACAATACCTGGCTTGTAATATGTAAATATTACTAAGGACGCACATTACGATTAAATTTTTACGAAAATCGATTGAAGTGCATAAGTCTAATGATTTTTTTGTATCGATTTATTTAAAATCGAATCGTCTAGATCAGAAAACAATAAATATGTTATAATAATATCATTAAATTTGAATAAAACTCGATTTACAATAAATACTTAGCTGCACCCAATTTCGGGCATTAATGGGTTTTAACGTTTTAACCCGATTTAAACCCGGCGTTAGCGAAAGTAACAACCCAGTTAATTATCATACGATATAATTTATCCTAATTTAGAGCTAATAGCGAGACAACCTATCAATGCATTTAGCGAAATACGAATTCTACAATTAGCATAACATGCTCGTTTCTAAAGCGTGCATTTGAATAATTGTTTTATTCCATTTCGTAGTTGGATACTGATTTATTGCTTAGTCACAGTTTTATGTATTTGGGCCGTGTATTACAAGTTCGTTGAAAATCTTCCATCACTCACGTTTCAAAACTCTTGCAATTTGAAAAATAAATTTGCGAAAACATATTTCTTACACATAAACACCCATATTGCGGCTGTTTATTAGTGGTCATACTAGCATTTTTAGCAGTAGAGTTACTTGTGAAACAGTTCGTCCAGGATAGTGCCTTTACCTATTTCTGCCGCCAAGCAGTAATGTCAGCATTACTGTGTTCTGGGGGTCTACTTTCGATCTCCGTCCGACATCCGTCCGAAACAATTACTGTCAAATAAGTAATATTCGAAAAAATGAAAAGATAAGTATCAAGTACGTAGCTTCATTCGCATCACGCGTCTTTTCATTTGGTCAAGTATTGCGTATTTGGCAGTAATTGTTTCGGACGGATCTCGGACGGAGATCGAGAGTAGACCCCCTGGTTAGGGTAAGGGTCCTGGTGAAATTACAGGCACATGGGACTTGTCAACTTATGTCTCGGGGTGACGGGCGAAGTGGCAGTGCCTCTCAGATCTTTACGATTTAAATCTTTACACAGGCCTGTAGCTTACCATCAGGCGCATGACTTGTGCGTCCCGTCACTAGATATTATATAAAAAAGCACGTCATATTGATGTGACCAATAACAATTATTTGTAAATAGTTAGTGAAAAAATAGCAAACATTCTAAGCTGTACTAGCTTAAGTGAGTCGTCGTATTTACGAAGCGCAGTCAAAAAAATTGTTGCCCTATCTTTTATGTCTTTCTAAGCTACTGAACTATCTACGCACGGTATTATAGAGGTAACCTTACTCTATGTATACTTACTCTTGTCATTTTCTGATCGACTGATTAGATCAATTGATTTGAAACTAAAACAAAGAACCGTCATTGAGTTTCTGGAAAACGAAGGTGGTGCAATTAAGGAAGTCCATAATCGCTCAAGGCATTTCGTTTTGACAGGCCCTCGTACACAATCTCTTTTCTTTCAATACCCACAGCATTTACGGTCAAGATTCCAAATTTTTCTGTTGTTATTTATTTTTGTACTTCAAAATTTGATTGTCGGTTAGTCATTTAGGATTCAATTTTCAAAATCCGTTTAAGCTATCTATTCAAAATTTGTAGTCGCATTTACGGCTTATCTACTTATTTCTTAGAACAGTAAGACGCACACAAATCATTTTGTTGGTTTAGGACTTACACCTTAACTTGGTAACTTGTCTCCATTTACTGTTTTCTCATCTAAGTTTCCTAATCAAGTCTGTTTTTTTAATATAGAATCGAAAGCTTATAAGAGTAGTGAAAACTGATTTTGACAGCTAACCGGTTTCTGGTACATAATCACAAGTTTGATACTAGACGTTTATGCCGCGAGACATCTTCACGGTCCCTTATACATGTAACTTACGATAACATGGTTCTAATTTCAAATTCTAAAACACAGACTTTACATATGGGTTAACATAGCTATCAAAATTTCGTGTGAATTAATTAAGGAATGTCTCAGAAAACAATGTAATTCAAATGAATATTCTCTTCGTGTAAATATTTTGTCATCTTTGTCCTGTGTTTTTGTAACTTTTTTATAAAATTTCATCATCAATTACTCCTCACCGTGGCGTATCTTTAAAGCGAAGTTCGATTTTATAAAATTACTTGCTTAACGTCATAATCAAGGCTTCTCATCGCGAAAATTATTATCCAGTAAAATTAATATACACATATATTAAAAAAAATATCAGTTAGTACGAAGGTCGGGTTTTTAAACCAATTTGGCCCAAGCCGCCATGATAAATATGAAGGCAGTGCTTCCCCAAATTGAATTGGCACGAACGAGAGCTGTTATTTTTTCTCTGTTTTTCTGAGAAATTTGTCGGATTCAGGATTTGTCTTGCGCTGTTTAGCTGTTTAATAAGGCCGTATGAAAATCTGCAATTATAGGAAATATTATATATATACAGGTCAGGTCAAATATATGATATATGATAATATGGGACCTTTAAGGGGTCCGAAACATTGGTTTGTTTAAAAAAACATATATACGCAATATAGATCCCAAACAATAGTTTCATTTCCCACGTGTAACAATCGCGAAATTGTAGGAACTTGACAAATATGAAAATTCTTAAAATTACTTAAAATTGGTATCTATGTATATATTTTTTTTATATGATACTAAATGAGGGGAAGAACAAGTCGTGCGTCTGGTGTTAAGCGACACATCTGTGCATAGCGGTTTCAGTGTCACTTAGAGCTTTCAGTCGCAAAGATCTGATGAACATCCTACTGCACCTCACACCCTGAGACATAATTTGACAAGATCCATGTGCCTGTAATTTCACCAGCACCCTTACCTTTCAAAACCGGAACGCAATAATGCTCATATTCCTGCGTGGTAACAGAAATAGGTAAGGTGGCAGTATTTCCCTGGACGTATTCTTCGACAAGAAGCTCCACTGATACTACTATGTACATAGTCATGTAAGATTATGAACGAAGCTTAGCATCAATGAATATTGTTTCTGAACGACGAGAAGGATAAATGAGACGAATGACAGGTGTCTATGGGGAAAAAGGGGATCTCAATTCCGGTTGATACATTTTTATTTATTTAAAATAAAAGTATATAAAACAAATCCACATTATTACGTTTTGCTTCCCGTCTTCATATTTTGTGGACTCGGCCAGGTAGTAGTTAGTTTTCATTTCAAGGTGACTAGGGCGTAAAGTACAAGTAAAGGTGTTTCACACCATTTTGAAAGAAAAATATTAGTAACAATTAAATATGTTAATAAGTGATACAAATTAAACCTTGATTAGGCTGAACACAAAAAGAATAAAAATTTTTGCATAATTTCATTCTTCCTTTGTTTCTTTCATTTTTAGTGAAACGAAATCGAAAAACTATAAAAAGTAAAGAAAAAATCATTAGATTGGAATATCAAAATCAACTATATTATAAATGTTTCCTTTAAACAGCATTCGGTTAATTTTTCTTTTCGTATAATTTTTCTGCGCCTTTAGGAAAGCATTTTTAACCACTCATGCGATGCGCTCCTCCTACCGCAAAATGGCGGCTATTTGGTTTCGCAAATTAGAAAAGCATTCAGTTTAAGTACAAGTAATTATAAATAAAAATTATTATTGTGCATTGCTAAATAAATACGCTCCGTACTATCAACAAAAACATCTCAAATAAAATGCAGTAATACACCGGAAATCCTGCACTTAAAAAGCACTAATGAAATTTTTGGTGTACTTCGATAAATATGATAACATTCCGTTTGAGTCGTTCTAACGTTTACCATGAAATTACTCCTTAAAGTATAGTTTATAAACTTTCCTAGCCGCTCACGCGATACATGCAGCCATAGAAGCATACCACACCTAGAGGTGCCGGTGATGATTTTATACCGATTTATCGGATATCGAAGTTATAACAGGTAAAAGAACTAATACTAACTGCTATTTCGGTGACTACTCTAGCAAACCATAAAGTTTTTAATGCCTGGGTCTATCATTAAAAAAAAATAAACAACTTCAAAAATACGTCACGAAAATCGTGTGTGTTATTGTTTGGGCTGGTGATATCGGTGTTTATTTATTGAAAAAGTTTACCCTGAATATAAATGTTTATAAACTATACTTTAAGGAGTAATTTCATGGTAAACGTTAGAACCACTCAAACGGAATATTGTCATATTTACCCAAGTAAGTACACCAAAAATTTCTTTAGTGCTTTTTAAGTGCAGGATTTGTGGTGTATTACTGCATTTTATTTGAGATGTTTTTGTTGTAGTACGGAGGGTATTTATTTAGCAATGCAGAATAATAATTTTTATTTATAAAAACTTGTTTTTAAACTGAATCCTTTTCTAATTTGCGAAACCAAATAGCCGCCATTTTGCGGTAGGATGAGCGCATCGCGTGAGCGGATATTCAGGGTAAACTTAAAAAATGCTACTTACGTTGTGTTTTCAATAAACACCGAAATCACCAGCCCAAACAATAGCACACACGATTGTCGTGACGTATTTTGTAGTTATTTTAAGTGCCTGCATTAAAAACTTTATGGTTTGCTAGAGTAGTTACCGAAATAGCAATTAATATTAGTTCTTTTACCTGTTATAACTTCGATATCCGACAAATCGGTATAAAGTCATCACCGGCACCTCTAGGTGTGGTATGCGTCTACGGCTGCATGTATCGCGTGAGCGGTTAAGGCGAATCACCGGAAGAGAAGCGGAGAAAACTGTTTGGTTTGATCAAATGTTTTAGGTATTTGCTATTAAATAACGATCTTACAAAAAATACACAATACGCCTAAGAATATGGTCTAAAGAATTTTTTAATTTCACACAACAGAATGTATTGTAATTAAATAATTAATTAAAATAAATAAACGTCTAAAACGAGTTATTTAAGAATAAAATACCTAACATCGCACATAATTGTCATAGGGAGATATTTTTATTAAAAAAAACCTAAATTTCTATCTCTGTTAATACACAGAACCTGTTAAAATTAGGTTTTTAACTGAAGCCCTAGAGTTACACAATTTGAATATTGCCCAGAGGTTTAACGACACGCCACGCCGCCCACTTATCCGTCAGTTGCCATCGGAGTCTTGTCAATGTCGGATTTGTGTCCGCCTGTTCTTATTTAATCGTATTAATTATGTGCGCGCGGATTGCGAGACGCGCAAACGATACGTTCGCACCTCACCTCCTAAAATCTAAGCTAACATTCATATACCTTGCCTGAAACAAAATAGGTATAATTGATCATAAAGCTAGTTGCACAGATCACATATGACCTTCGGCAGTCTCATCCATCAATTTGAAATCACGCGACACGAATGAAGTATAAAATCTTTCTAATCTTTGAATGGATAATAGCTGAAAATGTATTGGAATTATTGGCCTTGGCTTTTATAAACTTGAAATAATGTTTCGAACAATACATTATGTATCGCAACTGCGACTTTTCTAAGAGGTTTTGAGGCGCGAACGAACAATAGAATTTTTGTGACTCTTTATAACAATTGGTACTTTCTTTTTTAGTGGTCCTTGGTACTTTATTTTACTCAGGGGTAACGTATGTTTCGCATATAACCGGAGCAATAATTATACTTTCAATATAAAAGTGCTGTGACCGGAATATACGAGTCTAGGAACATAAAAAAAAACATTCAATTTATTAGTTCTTTTTCTTGTATTATCTTATGGGTGTTCTTTGAATTGTCTTTATAATTAATTTTTTTTTATAGTACCAAGTGACGGGACTTGCGCTTGGTGGCAAGCGACACGTTTGTCCATAGCAGTTGTGGTGTCACTCAGAACTTTAAATCGCAAAGAACTGAAGAGCGCCGCCACAGCGCCTGTCACCTTAATACATAAGTAGACGAGTTCCACGTGCCTGTAACTTCACCAGCACCCTTACTTTCCCTTTAAGACCACAATGCAGTAATACTCTCATTAGTTCTTGGCGACAGAAACAGAGAAGGCAGCAGTACATCTCTGGACGTACTCTTTCACACGGAGCTCTACTGCTACTAAAGTAATTATAATGTGGCATTATTGTAAGGCAGGTAACATCCTTCACATAAGAAAAGCATATTGAGGAGTTGTGTGCAAACCTGGGTAGAGGGTGTTTTGAGTTGTACCGTCTTGTCACCACCACGACCGAAGACACAATCAGGATATGCAGGAAATACTAAAAATATAAAATTTTATATACATTTTATATATTACGTATATACTTATATGAATTGATATTTCTATAATTTGTGTGCAATGAATAAAAATGTTGTTTATAAATTAGAGTTCATAAAACAAAACAATGAATAAAGTCGTAGAGTTCATAAAATCAACTTTATCCCCATAAAAACAAAAAAACTACGTACATTGCTTAATTATTATACGTATGAAACCTGAAATCTTTATCAAAAAAAGATGTAACATGTTTTGGTTCCCCATACAAAATATACGTTTTTATTTGGGCATTTGTATGGGTGAAAGTTTCATTTGAACATTACCTTTTTCTTTGGTATTCAAACAAAAACTTGCCATGTTGAATTGCTGTTGTACATTAACTTATTATGTTATACTTCCATTAATGTTTGGAGTTATTACTGTAATTTTAATGTGCAATAAAGAATATTTCATATATTCGTTTACTTTAAAATGTTTGCCTAGTAGTAACCGACCCCTGCTGATTATTAGACACAATCCAATGTTTGAAACCATAATATATTCATATTATGCGTAAGTTTGAACTATAAATACCTAAGTTACATTACAGAACACGCTACAAAACAGTATCAAAATAAAATGGCGACAACAAAGCTATTATCAGGTTGTACGTGTCTTCATTTTGTGTTTTGTCAACACGCGGCGGGTTGACCCGTGTGGGCAGTTAATGAAAATACATTGTAATGTTGTGAGATTTGAATGAAAATTCACAGAACAAAAACAAATGGAAAAGGCCAAACTCTAATTCAAATATATTGTTGTTCAAAATGCATCTTTATTACCATTCGTTAAATATAACGTTTGAATGTAAATACTCCACAAAACCAGTAAATCAAGTTGCTAAAGATGATATGGTAAATATTTTAATATTTGATTTTATCAATGTCAATACACCTCTGCAATAAAACGTTTCCTTCGCACGTTTTTGGGTAAAGCGGAAATTACAACGTTTATTGTGAAATCACCTCCATTGCAAACGAATAGCTACGCTTGTCGTAGCTAATTCGTAGCAATTTCATCAGCATAAGTTCTGCGTATATTAAAGACTTTTCATTGGATATGTAATTTTCAATTAGTTTTGTAGTCATTGTATTATAATATACAAATTACTATAATAGTAGAGAGGAATTTATATAGTTTCATATGTACTACACACACGTACAACAGTGTCATTCTAGGTGCTACGAGCAAAGTTCAGAAATTCTATCACATTTTTTATGATACCACATGACGAGACGAATAAGTCGTGTGGCTAGTGATAACTGCGCGTCTGTCCATTGCACTTGCAGTGGCACTCAGAGCTTTAAATAACCCTGCGACAAAAGTTGATAAGTCTCGTGTGCCTGTAATTGCACCAGCACTCTTACCTTTCAATATCGGAACACAGTAAAGCTCATAGTTTGGCGGCAGAAATATGCAATACGGCTGTACTTTTTTGGACGAACTCATACACAAAGGGCTCTACTGCTTCTAAACTGTACAAACGTGTCTATAAATGTACACAATTCTCTACAACAGAACAGTAACCTCAGAATATTCGGTAGAAATCTCTGTCCCCTTCTATTGAGTAAAATATTTTGTGTTTAAATAGAAATCCCTCGACAATGTGGCAAGGACCGTACCCACAATTACAATACACGATCTTGAACTCCCGACAAAGGGGACCTTTGCGATTTTGATTGTACTTGTGTAAGTGCGTATATGATAACTATGTATATGTAAAATGGGTTAAACGTACAGATATAGTACGATGTATACAAATGTCATATGTATATATCATCTGTTTAAAAGTAAAACCACATAAGTGACATTTTCTACAGAAAGTCTTTATGGTAAGGAAATCACTATCTTTCTGCAGGTGAAACTCAATAACAAGAAAGCTATAAACTCAATAAGTGTAAGTTTCTTAAACCTGTTGTAAGAAAATCACCATCATACATAATTTGGAGATTTTTCGTGGATTTGTGGAATGTCACTTATGTGGTTTTACCTTTAAGCAGATGATACGCAAGTTCGATCAAGTTTGCATATGGAGAAGGCCTCAGATTCAGGAGCACATTCTCTGCTTTCTATGTAACGTGCTCTATGACCCTCGTACTCCTCCATACCTTAACGCACGTTTTCACTTTTCGATGCGGAACACAACCGTGAACTAAGGTCTCAAATGGATAACCTGCTGAAACCTTCTTTCATCCGATCAGAGTATTTTAAAAATAGAAAGTTAAGTAGAAGAAAATTGAAATTTTGCCTCGTCTCGTCTCGCCTCGCCGTTGGAACAGCACCATTAAGTACGTATTCATTGGATGTTCACTTGGATCTCGAAAAGTATCTTAAGGTCAGCTCAAACCGGTGGACGGCAAGGCAGAGGACTTTCAATTTATCATTTATATTTTATGCTATTACAATTGAAATAATATATAAATTGTAATGCAGAAAGAAATGCGCTGCGATTCTCCAATTTCGGTCCCAGAGCATTCGAATTTATATATCTATTCCGTTGAAATAGCGTAAAATATACATTGATGAATTTAATGTCTTCTGCCTTCCTTACTGCCCCGGTTTGCCTTGGTCCTAAAGTTTTTTTGTATTAACAGGCATGAATAATGTTCTCGATATCTTGGATGATACTTTTCCAAGTCACCAGACCCTACACTTGATTGATTAAAATTTTGTAACACTTTAATTTCATTGTTATATTATCTTTCATAACATATTCAATTAATATAATTGTACTGTCATATTTACATCAATTAACTATTTAATTTGATCATATAATTAATTGTTTCAATGAAATTTCAGTACAATGAATATGGATTTCAATTTTTTAATTCTTATTGTATCTGAATATGTATTGAGTGATGTGAATACCTTTAATTGGCTGTACACATACATATAAGAACTGACTACCTTACTAAATAGTGTTAATGTATTTATTGTGTAATATAGTGGTGACCTAAATAATTAAAGCATTGTAATCAACTAGAAACGGTCTTGAGTTGAAGCTTAAATATTAATTCGACATTTTTTTTTTCAATAAGAAGAAAACAATTGCAGTTCCAATCAGAGCTTTAAATCGCAATCACCATCATCTTTATCTTTCAAAACTTGCTCGCAGTGATGTTCACATTTCTACTTGGTAGCAGAAATAGGTATCTAAATGATACCTATTTCTGCTACCAAGTAGAAATGTGGACAGAAATTGTAAATGTAAGCAGAAATTTTAACAACTCTCGAAATTGAGTAATCTAAAGATGGTTTTCTACCTGACGAGGCTAGACGCGACGAAAATTGCAATTTCGCCGGACTATTTTTACGAAAAATTGCCATTAATAGCACCTTAAGAGTCACTATTGATGTGCACTTCGGAAATATTTATTAAAGCAAATGGCAAACATTGTAATGTATGCCATCGATCCGATAAGAAGAATTATTCTTCGCTCCACACGTTTCATATTTTCTTTCAAATAACAAGAAGCTTCAATATTCTCGTTTTCTTTTATTTCTAAGTTAAAGTTCGCCCAAAGCTATTGCTTCATAAAACAAGTGTAAAATTTCAATGCATTTTGATTACGTTCGAAGTTTTTTTTACTATTTTTCGGTCTTGATCTAGATCTTGTCGTCACGGTTGTTTGAGATGGTACTAGCTATCCAACAGTTACTTATGTACCCGTATAATATTAATGCAAAATGAAGTATAATGAACTATAAGCTTTGGTAGCCTAATGGTTTGACCTACTGCCTCTCAAGCAGAGGGTCGTGGGTTCGAACCCGGCCTCGCACCTCTGAGTTTCTCGGAATTTATGTACGAAATTTAATTTGAAATTTACCATGATGTTTTCAGTGAAGGAAAACATCGTGATGAATCCTGCAAGGTTCCAACCCGCATTGGGCCAGGGTGGCGAACTACGGCCTAAACTTCGTTTGAGAGGAGACTCGTGCCCAGCGGTGGGACGTTCAAATGAGTTGATGATCAACTGTAGTGACAAACATTAGAACAGAGATGATACTATATTAATGTCTACTTGGTTTGAAGGAATTTTTCGATGTCTGTATCAATAATAATAACAAACTAATTAGAGAGAAGGAGATTAATTAGGACTAAGGAGTATTTGCACAAAAAATAGATAAATATCATGGTGATTAAGTGTTTTTTTTATTGAATGTCAAGATGGTTCACCACCTTCAATTATATTTTGTGAAACTACACTACTAGTTTGTTATAATTATAAATACAAAAATCGAACTCTTCCAAAAAATTCCTTCGATCCGGCCGGATTCGAAGCGATTGCTTCTAGCAAACCGCGTCATGCGCTATGCCAGCTAAGCCACAGAACGAACCAGCGGAACTTACGAATTTTTCTATGTGTTTGTTATCGGATCTTTGTATCTGGTTTTTAACGACTTTTTAGCCATATCGCCATCTATGACTAATCTATGAAAGTATTTCGGATCGAAGTATTTTTTTGTAAGTGTTCGATCTTTGTATTAATAATTAAATATCATGGTGGTTAAAACATCAGGATGTAAACACATAGAAAAAAAATAAAATAAAACGTATTGCAGAATACTACGACTTTGAACTAGGCATACAGCAAGTGAAATTTTACCCCGAATAACTCTTATGAGGGCACCGAGCGTCAGGCGCTAATTGAATTTAGGTATTCTATGCGCTTCATGTGGCATACTTTTTTAAAGCCGTGTGTAAGCCCAAGCGACACGACCTCCACATCTGACGGCCGAAGCAGGACTAAAACGGATAGGGGAGAAGAGCAGCGGCTTTGGGGGGGTCTACTCTCGATCTCCGTCCGACATCCGTCCGAAACAATTGCTGCCAAATAAGCAATACTTGACCAAATGAAAAGACGCGTGATGCGAATGACACTTGGCACTTGTCTTTTAATTTTGTAGAGAGTAGACCCCCTGCCTAGTGCGAATTTAGGTATTTCCTTTGTATCACTAAACCAAATACACATTTTGATAATGTACGGAGTATACGTTACAGAAAATATGTAGTTTTGTTTTTTTTTTTTCAAAAACTTGTCCTTCCGTGAAATATTTATGCCATACTAAGAGTTTATTTTGGTTTTTGTAGATAACTTTTATATCGAGGATACTACACTAATAATCGTGTTTCTAAAGAGTATAATTTATAGAGTGAATCCTTAAATACCTTGTACATCAATTTCATAACTAAAAATTTAGTAATAACCATGGATAATAACGATACAGCAAGGAAACAAATGAACGCAATTATTTCGCAATTACGTACCATTGCCTCGGCGCGTCTTAACGTAAAAAAAAAGAGAATTAGTATATGCATGGAATTTTTCATCACAAGAAATACTATTGTGTATGTGATATAAGTTTTCATTTTTGAACATTTGAAGTATGCTAACTAGTTATTCCGTGGAAACACGTAAGACTTTGTAATCAAAATGTAAAATGTATTATTTAGTACAGTTATTCGAAAAGTTTTAGTTTTGTTATACTATTACAAAACTAAAATTTTTAAAGCGTGGGAATAGGGGTATTTTTCCGTGGTAGTGAAGGAAAGTGATGTCTAAATATCTACCCGCTCAATTTACAACTTTACTAGTAAGGAAGTTTATTATGTCTGAAATGAACGAAGTGTACTATTAAATGTTATGTTATGTGTACAGGTTTGCTGTGGAATATATTATATTATATACATGTCGGAGTTAGTAAACACTTCAAACATAATGTAAAAGATTCGGTTCATTATTTACGTAATGTGCTTTTCGAACGGATATTATTTTAACTAATATTATTACGTGTTGTTTTTTAATTATTAGGGGAAAATTTGATCATTTGCTTACTAAGCTACCTACGTATCACATTAACTAGTCTCGTCTTAGTCATGGTTTCTTTGTTTATAAATATTACGTCTGTATAACAGCTCAAACTGGATGAGGTCGCAGACGGTGTGGCGCTGGTGTAGTTTGAAACTGTTTAGTTTTATCGGTTATATGACGTGGTTCTACGACATGATGGTCTTTAGCAGGGTTGCCATATGAACATAAGGAGTGAAGTTGATAATCATTGCTTTTGAGGAGTTTTTTGTGCAGAACACTAAAAAAAACAAGAGGGGCTATTCGTTTGAGTCACTTGAGTTACCCTCTGTAAAATTGCCGCGTGTAATTCCAATGCATTGACGTTATTACTTATTTGCCGGCTAAACGAATTGGTAACGAAAAGTGTAGAGTTATCAAATAACTCCTGACTAAATCAATGATGAAAATGTTTTGGCAATGTCTCTTTATGGTTATATTCCACAACATTATATTATTCAAATGTGGATAAATTAAAAATAAAGAAAACTTAAAAATCCTTAACCTATGTATAAATTTAATTACAAAATTTCATTTTACATTAATAATGAGTCAATACTTAATTGAATCTATAGTGTAATGGACGACAAGTGCCGTTGTCGCTACTGTACGGCGATTTTTATTGCAACTTACTTATTAGAGAAACATAATTATGGTAACAACTTATTTGTTGGTATATATCATATTCTATGATCTTTACATATGACGTTCTCGATAACCTAACGGTTAACGCGCACACCCACTCATAGCTCCGCACTAGGAAAACCCTGTATCGCGTGTGTCATGAACACACACAGAGACAACCACAAATTACATTCAAAGTCACGAGAAATATTTCCCCCGGCACGGAAACCAAAACCCGGGTTCTCCGCGTGGCAGTCCGGCATGGTAATCGTTCGGCCACGGAGAGGAGAGAGAGAGATATATATATATATATATATATATATATATATATAGATATGTGTGTGTGTGTGTGTGTGTGTGTGTGTGTGTGTGTGTGTGTGTGTAAGGAAGAACAATTTGAACTTCTTAATTCTTGCGTTATTTCTATAGTTTTTATGAAAATCACCTAAACATTTTCATAAACACTGATGAATGAGCATTTTGTGCGCTACTCAGGCATCAAGGTTACTACGACTCGAGCTTCGAATGTCAATTAATTTTCCACCTTATTGAAACGAAATAGGTACTGTTAGAAACGTACACTGCCTATCCACAATCTAATACATTGCATGCCATTTAGTAAACTCTCTTGACATTTAACGTGTTCGAAACTTATTCCTACCGCAGCACGGCTCTTTAAATGAAGTCTGACTTCGTAATATCTTTACCACGTTTTAATAAATCTGACATTATTAAAACTTTATACCTTCCAATTACTTAATTGGAAGGTACAAAGTGAACAGGAAGGTATAGACAGCGATTGATTTACTTATACTGTTTAATATAAAATAGCACAAACATGATATACTCTTATTTATACTATGTACCTACATATCTACCCATCATATATGTGTATAGTATGACAAGCTATTTCGATATGAGCGTGACCGAATGGGATACGCTGCCGTCCTTTAGCCGAGTCAATCACATTAATGTAGCCTACATATGTGCATATGTTGATATATTTCTTATATTTAATATACGCCAACGTTAAATGTACCGTAAGGAGGAATTTTGAGGGTTATTTTCTTACGCATGGGCAAACTTCATAATCGAATCTAGTTCAAGATCAGTACAGAGTACTAAAAAACCGACCTCAAAACTTAGTGGAATTACGTCTATTTGCCAAGTTTTATTGAAATAGGTCACCGGAAAAATGCGCAAAACCGTATTCATCCCTTAGTTTGCCACCCTTATACGTGGAATATTTTCTTCAAATTTAAATAATAATAACGCGTACACAATCATAGCCCCGCACTAGAGAAACCCTGTATCGTAGGTTGTATGGACACTCACATAGACAACCACAAATTACACCAAAACTCACGAGTGAGACATAAATGTAGGTTATACAAATATTCCTCCAGGCCCGGGAATCGAACCAGGGACCTCTGCGTGGCAGTCCAGCATGGTAACCGTTCGGCCATGGAGGCAGTTAAATGGAATCACTACTGAGGTACCTTCTTTCCAACAAAAAAATCATCAAAATCGACTCATAAATAGTTATCGTTTATAATCTATACTCAAAAAGAACATAACATCGTAACCTACTTTAAAAAATACAGTCGCATTCCCAAGGAGCACACTTTATACGCCTTAAAATTGTTATATCTATAAACAGTCTTAATATGGTATACATTTAGATTATAATTTTCTATAAATGGTTTTAGAAAAAAAATATTGTCGTAAGGCAGTCTCCATTTTCTGTCTATGTTCCTCGAAGTTTAGGTAAAGTAAAGTAAAAAGTAAAAAGTAAAAAGTCTACCTATTCCGATCCTTGTATCAGTCTTTGAAAAAAAAATCATTTTTCTTCGCCTTACAAAATAAGTAAATTGATTATTTGGTGACACTATATTAATGTTAGAAATCAATCAATGAGTCTCGACCTATATTTAATATTTAAAGTTGAGGAGGGGTAAGTTGTGGTGTGCAAGTACCAACTGCTCCGCTTTGTTTAACAATAGCTGATTTCGTTTTGCTTCATACCGGGGAGAAAGAATCGCGAACTCAACACGCACCGACTGGTAATTTTACAATTCAGAACCAAATGCTCTAATAATAATTCTATTTAAGCTGATAGCTAGTAATATGAGGGATGTGCGATGTTGAAAACCACGTTGATATAGTCTATCACAGTGTTTCTAACAGTAACGATCAAACTAGCGATGCATCAGCAATTGATAGATTAAACAAAATGATAAAATGTTAGAATCCCCACATTTTCCCCACATAGCGCCAATCCCCACAAAATCCCCAATCTAGTTGAAATTCCTTGCAATTTAAGGAATTTTTTTTTACTTTAAATTATCTAGAAACCCTCTTCGAGGTATCTTGAGGGAATTTGAACTCTTAAAATATTCAATCGAATTAAATTCTATTAGATATCTTACAGTATATATTTAGATATGGGTGTGCTGCTTGGGTTAGAATTGCATTGCTGTGAAGTCAATTAAAACTACATAAAAACAATAGGTAAAACAGATAGGAACTTAGAGGATTTTTAATTAAACAAATATAATAATAATAATTGTAATGTGCCAGACACCTGCATCATTGCCTGATCTCAAATTGGGGAATTCCTTGTACTGTGATTGGTATTAACCGGCACATCCAGCCCAGAACCAATTTAGAAAAGCTTATTTCCCATATAGGTCCTACTGGGAATCGCATCCAGGACCTTGCATCCACCACAAAAAAAACTAAAAAAGAAAGAGAAAAAAAATAAAACGTTGCTGTCTTAAATATGCCTCTAGAATACCAAATCAAAAATATTTACGACGAAAGTGGACATTGTATGTATGGCCAGCAGAGCTACAAGCGCATGAAAATGTAATCTTTACGATACCGTTTTCCTCTGACTGACACATTTTGTAGCTATTGTTTGTTCATTCAGTCAACAATGTCGCTACTCATCTAGTTTATATCCAAAATATCATATTTACGTTTATAAACAATCCTAAGTACGTATGAATTTTATATAGTTTATTTTCTCATTTGGCTTTATTTTTGTGTAATTAATGTAATGCAATTAATTTATGTAAATGTAATTAATGTGTTACTTTCAAAATTGAATCTACTGCGTAAATTGTATCCACAATACTGATGTATTGAAAAAGTAAACTGAAATGAGAAATACGATTATTTATCTACTTTTGTACTTATTTTCACTTTAATCTAGCAAACTACAAAGAAAAGTATTTTCTCTCGATTACTTTTATTTAGAAATTTCTTTATCGCTACGCTACGTCATGTCCGTGGCCGAACGGT
This sequence comes from Hyposmocoma kahamanoa, assembly GCF_003589595.1. Classification (NCBI taxonomy): domain Eukaryota; kingdom Metazoa; phylum Arthropoda; class Insecta; order Lepidoptera; family Cosmopterigidae; genus Hyposmocoma; species Hyposmocoma kahamanoa. The sequence continues at coordinate 7,161,587 of NW_020653850.1, forward strand.
TACCATGCAGGACTGCCACGGACAGGTCCCAGGTTCAATTCCCGGGCTGGGAGAAATATTTATATGGCCTACATTTATTTCTCTGGTGAGTTGGGATTTTGTGGTTGTCTGTGTGTGTGTCCATGACATCCGCGACACAGGGTTTTCCTAGTGCGGGGCTATGTTGAGTATGTGCGTTATTATTACGTCAACGTCATTCCAGACTATTCGAAGACGTATGATGTACCTAAGCCGTGTCGCATTATGCTGTCATCGAGGACTATACACCCAGCGTCGTATTCTCTTTGCAAGATGTATCCACTAATGAAATATGCTAAGACTGATACAGATTTATCAAAACGTACCAACTGGAAACCCTTACATATTTATCTTAATTATTTTTTATTTTATAATATGAAGTGGCGGGACGAACAAGTCGTTCACCTGGTGGTAAGCGGCACGCCTATCCATAACAGTTGAGTGCCACTCAGAGCTTTAAATCGCTAAGAGCTTAGGGGCACTGTCACTGCGCCCGTCACCCTGACACATGTGCCTATAGTTTCACCAACACCCTTATCCTTCTAAACTGGAGCGCAGTAAAGCTCTCATTACTACTTAGTGGCAGAAATAGGTAAGGTGACAGTACGTCTCTGGTACTATTAAAGATTATTATATATCATTATATTTTTTACAGTATTTAATTTGAAGCAAATTCTTCTAATGCTTCGTATTAGGTTCTCCGTGATTCATCATACAGAGAACCTAATACGAAGAATAGACTGTCACAAAGGTCCCTAAATGTTTTTTGTTATAATGTATTATAATATTAATAAGCCTTTTTTGAGTGAACAAAGTTATTATTAGTACATGTTCCACTGGTATGCACAGTTGCCACACGAGATGTCGCAGTTTGCCACGAAGACCCAATGCATGTTGCGGACTCCAGATGTTTTAAGGGTTGTCAACCTTCTTTCTTCGACATGCATGTTTTATCACGATATTCTCCTTTTAAGTTAAATGCGTTAAAAAAAATACGCTATTTTCGTATACTTATAATACAATATTAATACGCTATAGCGTAATAATAATATATTCTGTATTCATTATATTTGTCTTGGGATAATGATTTATGTAACTTTATTTATGTGCATGTTTTTTTATTTATTTATTTTAAACACTAAGAATATTACAAAAATATATATACATCACACCCTTAAACCTACATTGGTTTGTCCGGGTGCTGCACGTTCTCCTTAATTACGTCTTAATATTACATTCTTATGAAACTTTTACATGAATTCTTTACATTCATAGGGCATGAAAACTTAATTTCATTACACTGTCTCATTTGCAAGAGTATTTATGTATGCATATACATATGTGCACAGGTTATATAAAAAGGTGCAGTCATATTTTGGTACATTTGAAACGCCGTGAAACTCAGCAGCGTTAGGCAGAAATTAAAAATGTATCGAATTTTTATTTTCCATTCATTTTACCGCATCGCCCCGGATTCGTTCGGAAAGTTGATTTTATTACGTATAGAACATTTTTTATGGCTCAAATTGTTCAATTTCATGAACAGTCATATTAAAATATTACTATATGTTTTTGTTACACCATGATACATAATAAAAATGGTTGTTTCTAACCGTCACTGTACTGGGACCATAATATAATATATTACAAGTTTCAATGTCTTTTGTGCCTCGAAGGGATGCTCTATACACACTTACGTTTTTATTCATATACATGTATGACGACGTGTGTGTGTCTATTGACGATGTCCCATATCGATAGCGATACTGTTGAAAGGTCAACGTGTTTCCTCGGCTCGTATTAGAATTTTACTTGATATTGATACTTTATAAATCTAAAAATAAGGATAAAAATTAATAGAGCCATTGTCAATTATTATGAGTAATTATAATGATAATTATACGTGAGACGTCCAACTGAGAAATGGGTAGGTGATATCGTCGTAGTCGTGGACTGTTGGGTGAAAACAGCGTAAAGTTGTGATGAATGATACAAACTAAGGGAAGTCTAACGTAACGTAACCCGCAATAGGTAAAGTGTGATATTGAAGGATAATGATTATTGCCACACAAATCTTAACGACAACCACCGTGGTCGAGGCTTGCGCACCGGTTTTCACGGCGTCGCCACCTCTGAGGTCCCGGGTTCAATCCCCGGCCAGGTCAATGTAGAAAAGTACCTTTTCTATATTGTCTCCGGTCTGGGTGTTTGTGGTACCATCTTTGTTTCCGATTTCCATAACACAAGTGCTTTAGTTACTTACTTTGGGATCAAAAAAATGTATGTGATGTCATCTTATATTTATATATGTTTCTTGACTATTTTTTTTTATTTATTTATTTACTCATATTACAACTGTTACTTATTATATACTTAGCACTCTTAAGCCTAAAAAGGTTTGTTTGAGTGTTGCAACTCTTCTTAACATTGCGGATCTCCTTAACTAAAAGTTATACGTCTATTTAAATAGATAACAATAATTTCTTTAAGTGAATTACTGACTTTAACTTGCTGATTTGACTTGAAGATTTTATAACAAGGTAGCAACCATTTTTCTCAATATTTATAATATATTTTTGTAGCAGTAGAGCTTCTTGTGAAAGATTTGATCCAGTGAAGTACTGCCACCTTAACTTAACGGTTTGGAAGGGTAACGGTGCTGGTAAATTACAGGCATATGAGATTTGTCAATTTATGTCTCAAGGTGACGGGCGCAGTGGCAGTGCCCCTCAGGTATTTGCGATTTAAAGCTCTGAGTGGCATTGCAACTGTAATGGACAGCAGTATCGCACCACCAGGTGCACAACTTGTTCGTCCAGTCCCTTGGCATTAAACAAAAAAAAATATTTTATTGATTATTTATAAAGTTTTTACTACCGTGATGTTGATTATATTTTTTTTTTGTGAAAATACTCTAGTAATTTGTTATTATTATTGATACAGACTCGAACAAGTAAGTATTTGTTGCCTCACGGTGAGCCTGCTACAGACCTTTATACTGGGTTTAAACGCCTTATTTGCTGTTTTGTCTCAACAACAAAACCAGTTTTCTTTTCAAAAAATTTCAAAGATAAAACCCAGTAAAAGTTTACTATCTCGCATTTCTCTATATTATTTTGCAATAAAGCCGTCTATTACAATAGACATACACCGTATCTTTCATCTTTTCTATATCTATGTTTTTTGGTCTGTGTGGAATAAAATGGTGCTACATGTAGAGATAAGGCTCTTACAGAAAAATTGCTGGATTTTTATAAATATGACACCAATAGATTGGTATTTTTTTTAATGATGTCAAGTGACGACACGAACAAGTCGTACGCCTGGTGGTAAGCGACACGCCGGTCCACATCAGTTGCAGTGCCACTCAGAGCTTTAAATCCCAAAGATCTGAGAGGCACTGCCACTGCGCCCGTCACTCTGAGACATAAGTTGACAAGTACCATGAGCTCACATTACTGCTTGGCGGCAGAAATCGGTAAGGTCGCAGTACTTCCCTGAACGAATTTTTTTGTATGGTACTGCAGATTTGCAAATTGTCACTATTGTATATATTTCTGTAGATAAGTTTTATGGAATTTTCACTGAAGTTGGTAACAACTTAGATGTCAATTCAAAGACAACGGTTTTAATTTTTTAAAGGTAAATTATGTGTGCATGTCATGCACGAAAAGAGCCTCTTCCCTCGACGTTTTGTTTTGATACTAAGTAACAGGACGAAAAAGTCGTGCACCTGTTGGTAAGCGTGACATCTGTTCACAACAGTTACAGTGCAAAGGGCATTGCCACTGCGCTCGTCATCCAGAAACATATTTTGGCAAGTCCCATGTGCCTGTGATTTCACCAGCACCCTTACCCTTCAAAACCGGAACACACTAATACTGACATTACTGTTTGGCGGCAGAAATAGATAAGGTGGCAGTACTTCCCTGGACGAACTCTTTCATAAGAAGCTCTACTGCTACTAAATTTAAGATAATATTCGACCTCCAAGGGTGGCAAACTACTTGGTGGCAGAAATAGGTACTACAATACTTCCTGGACGAACTGTTCTACAAGAAGCTCTACACTACTAATTTCTAGCGGTTTGATATGTGTAACGAACTGTAATGTTTCATTGGGAAAAAATGCTTTGTTTACACCAAATAATCGATTTTTTGTGTCCAACATGAAATATAGTACTATTATATGTGGATTAAACCCTGTATTGTTTATCGTCTCAGAAGCCAACATTTGGAACTCCACTCATGTTCCTGTCCGTACATGGCTGTATATGATGCCTAATCTGGAACTAAAACACAAACTTGTTTGCTTAACAGAGCATGCACGTACCCCACAGTTGATGACCTCGCCTCACCGCAGGCTATTCAAGTATTGCTACAACTTTGTCTCGTATCAACAACGAGTGGTGTAGTTACTTTCGATGTTCTATTTATCATTATCATGATAAGCAACTTGGATTTGTTTTTATGTAAATGTAGAAGTAATGCTCGCATTACATTAAGGTGGCAGCACTACCGTGGACAAAGTCTTTCACAAGGAGGTCTAGTATTCAATTGAAAGTTATTCACGTAGAAAGTGAAAATTTTCATAATATAATAGTTAGTCTATATAGAGGAGTCACAGCTGGACACAGACCTCTCATAATGGAAGGCTTTGGGCTGTAGTCCCCACGCGGGCTATGTGTGGATAGGAAACTTCACTGCGCCTGATGGTAAGCTACACGCCTGTCCATAACAGTTGCAGTGCTGCTCAGAGCTTTAAATCGCAAAGATCTTAGGGGCACTGCCACTGCGCCCGGCACCCTGAGACATAAGTCCCTTGTGTCTGTAATTTCACCAGCACTCTTACCCTTTAAAACCGTAACACAGTAATGCTGACATTACTGCTTGGCGGCAGAAATAGGTAAGGTTAGGTTAGGTAGGCAGTACTTCACTGGGAGAACTCTTTCAAGAGGAGCTTTACTGCAACTAAACTTACATTATTTAATTCCTTTGCAGTTGTCTGCGGGTTTCCACATGACGTTTTTCTTCACTGAAAAGCTTATAGTAAATTTCAAATGAAATTTCGCACGTAAATTCTGAAAAACTCAGAGGTGCAAGCCTGGATTCAAATCCACGACTCTCGCGCAAGAGGTGGTAGGTCAAACCATTAGGCTTTTACTGCTGTAACATTTTTAGAACATCTAAAGAAATTGAAATTTCGTGTCAAAGATGAAACTCGGTGCGAAAGTGATTATTCGAGCCTGAGACAAACCTTGGGGACAATGAAAAAGTTGGTAATTACAATCGGGAATTTCCACAGGCTTAATGGGATCCTTTTATTGGCAGCCAATATGAAGGAAGTGATTTCAAATAACGGTTCGAGTAAGCTCTAATATTGGAAACGCAATTTTGTCTTGTGAGTTGAATAATGAGTATTCATTTGATATTCATCATTTTTCTCGGTAACAATGTAAATATTAGCTTTTTTGGCAATGTCACGTACAAGATAATAAAAGTATTTGATTGAGTTAAAACAACAAATGTTATACTCTATATAATACACTTTTGATCTTGAGAACAAGATCCATTTTTGTCATGATTAAAAACAAACTATTTCATACAAAACCTTTGATTGAAAGACCATTCCCCATAGAAGTCTAAAGAAGCAATTGAAAATTAACTGAACGTTGAAAACAATTAAAGTCGTCAAACAATTATAAACGCTCTTTTGTAGTAAAGTTTATATTAAGCTAGCCATTAGTACAAACACAATGATTAGTCAGGTTTGTACAGGCTCTGTAAACAATCCCCGTCAAAGTCAATTGAAGTCATTTACAATTTTAATTACACCCCAGTTCTGCGTGAACATTGTGCCAACGAATATACGACTTAACTAAAAGTAAATATAAGAGCTTTAATAGATCTATGTTTAATAAGTTATCAACGATTCCGCTGCAAAATTACGTGAGTTCTCAAGATCATTAAATATACAACAGCCTGTATCAGTTTGTAACAAATATTATGTTACGTTAAACGTCATTTAAGCAATCTAAACAGAGACACGTGGAAGTGAACGACACTCTACAAAATGTAAATAAAAACTAATTAACAATACAAAGCCGACTTACCAGAAGTCAAAATACAACCGTGGCCGACAAAAGCCGGCACCCTCACAAGACACTCCTTTATTTCACCCTGATAATCCCAAATCCTTCATAGCAATTATTTTTACGCACGCCTCATCCGTGACATAAGGTTATTAGATACACAGTGAGGAGGATAAATAACATAAACATGGTTGCACTGCACTATTCAAAAAGTCACTTTTAAATTTAAATATGGAATGTTGCTGGAACACCGAGTGTGTTTTTCCGGCGACGTGGCGGTTCGTTATGGGGCGCGGAGTGAAACGGGCGCTCGATGCGACCTGCGACACCACACTGGCAGGGATGCTGTCGGTTGCTACGATACGCGCCCGCTGCCACCCTTGTAGATTGGGCCGATGGGCCGCGAGCCTCGGGCCGCCGCCCTAGACGACATCGCAACCTACTTTTACGTATAGACGGCCACTGTCTGCGTAATAGCTCTTCAGCAATTTCCTGATAAATGCCGTAGATATTGTGTTTATGTGGCGTTCTACTAAATTGAACGCCATAAGTTATTAAAAATGATTTCGATTTATGTATAAACGCTGATTGGTATGAAGATAGGGCGTTGTAAACGATTTTGGTATTGAAATTAAAATTATGTATTTATTCGATAAGAACGATATTTCATTGTCTCGCGGTGACATAACGACTAACTAAACGCGTAATCATTTGGATACTTTTGTTTTCGTTACGTGTATAACAGTATAATTGAATAGTTGTTCTATAGTAGAACGTAAAAAAGGTTTCTGGTTGTGATCATTACCAACACACTATACGTCCCACTGATCTCCTCTAAGGAGAAATTTAAGGCCGTAGTCTAACAAGCAATTCATACTGATCTTGTTTGTAACATATTATTTATTTAAAAACCTACCTATTATGTTTAGTAGCAGTAGAGCTCCTCGTGGAAAGAATTTGTCCAGATAAGTACTGTCACCTTACCTAATTCTGCCGCCAAGCTATTTATGTGGAAGTACACATTTTAAATATTGTCATGTAGGTATTCGTGAAATCTTTATTCTAACAAATTCTTATTCTTTGTTTAAATATGCCAGTGATTTTAGTACATATATAACAACAATATATACATAATGTAGAACCTTATATTTATCGACTTTATACAGCTGCTTGGACTTAGATCGTCGTATAATAAATAAAGAAAAATAACCAGAATGCTGGAAATATAATTCGTCAAAATTATTTGGAGCGTTTAATTCGTGTGGGGCCGTGTTCATATTCTAGGTGTACAGAGTATAACAAAAAAGTTGCGACCATTTTTTAGCTGGTCCATCTCAGTTATAATAACAAAGACCTGTACTAAAAACACAATTGCAAATTCTTGAAAAATAATTTTGCTTCCCACGTAAAATATGCACGGAATTTTTCATGACTCGACACTCGACCAGTCGACATTCGAATTTTACTTGATATTGATACTTTGCGTATCTACAAATAAGGATAAAAATTAATAGTACCGTTGTCAATTGTTATAAGTACTTGTAATGTTATTTATACGTGAGACGTACAAATCAGAAATGGATAAACGTCCGAGTTGTGAGCCATAGATGGGTGATACCAGCGTAGAATTGTGGTGAATGATACAAAGTCCCAGCAATGGGTAAAGTATTTATGCTTAGATTAGTACGCTTGATGTACATCGGCGTTTAGTGCTTTCCCATTGGAATTTGTAGGATTTTCGGAGACTAAACTTCAACAAATACATATAGAAGGCCCAATACCTCCTGAAATCTCGGCATAATTAACAATAAAAGGCATAAAGATAATGTACATATTTTAACTCAAAATTACAAGACTTTTGTTCTAAATACACTATCGTAGTAATGAAATTGCTTGGTATACATCCAACATATACAACAAAATACAATACAATGTTCTGGATTTCAGACAAAGGTCATCTACACTCTGTATGTATTATTTCTTATTCCGATATCTAATAATAAGTAAAAAAAAACTACTTTGTTTTTGGCAACTGTTCTTGAAAAGCGATGACATGTTGAAAAAGTTCTTTATAAGAAATAAGAATATCTATTCCACTCACCTTCGAAATTAAATAGAAATACGGTTCCTATGACAACTAAAAACAAAGTTTTTCATTTTTAGAGCCTTAACAAAGAACTGAAGTCGGCAGTTACGCACTATCTTCTTGTCAAGATAAGAGTACATTTATCCTTGTTTTCTTTCACCGGTCGCTTAGCACTTGGGAACACCTAATAAACAATGCGTAAAGCCTTGTGTATTTTATTGTGTATGGAAGTGTAAAAGAGGGAATTAATTACATTTAATTAACAGCCAGTTTTCAAACAGTTTTCTTAAACATTTCCATTTCATCGGCATAAAACATTATAGCCCTACAAGATTTCTGTAACGTTTTATGATATTATAATTTTAGTGACGTTACGGAGTACAGGCACTAGAAGCGAACCCTGTATCACCGAATAAATTTCCAAATATATGAAATGTGTGTAGTATTTACAGTATCTTACTATTTACTGCATATACGTGGGGCGCACTATAAGTTTCCGGAATGAGTAAGAAAAAAATCATATAAATGGTCAGAAATGAATTTATTGTTTCTCAAAATGTTCTCCGTTAGCGTTAATGCACTTTTTCATACGAATGAACCAATTTTGAAAACATTTATGCCACTCCTCCGTGACAATCTCTGAAACATATTTTTCGTGCTCTTCGACAGCCTCTCCAGGTGATGAAAATCGTTGACCGCGTAACTGGTTCTTAATTTTTGGAAATAAATAAAACTCACAAGGTGCCAGGTCGGGACTGTAAGCATCTTCAAAAATTCATTTGCCTGTCTGGCCGTGTGAGAACTGGCATTATCGTGTTGCAAGATGATACGACGTTTACGGTTATTTTTACGCAGTTTGTCAATAACTTCCGGCAAACAAATGGTCGTGTACCAATCACTATCATGGTACAACGATTCTCCAAAGCAACAGTATCCGCGTGTCCAGTTTTATTAAAAAAAGAAGTAATCATTCGCTTGCAGGCACTTTGCACGCGCGCCACTTTGGTTGGTTTCGGCTCATCTCGAAAGACCCATACGCTCGATTGCTGCTTTGTTTTGGGATCGTAAATATAAATCCATGTTTCGTCACCTGTTATTATGTCCCACACCAAATTTGACGCCCCTTCATTTAATCTGGTAAGCATGGCATTGCACCAAGTGTCGCGAGCCGTTTTTTGAGCCTCAGTCAAATTGTGTGGGATCCACCGAGAGCACAGCTTTTTCACACCCAAATATTTGTGTAGTATTGATTGTATTTGACTCATGCTTATGCCTAAAGATGCTCGAATCTCATGATATATCACAAGCCTGTATGTTTTGATCATACGGCTCCAGCATCGATGTTTTTGTTGTTCACAGCAGTGGACGGGCGATCATTACGAAATTCGTCACTGAGATTCACACGACCGCGTTTGAACACTGCAAATCAGCTATAAATAGTTGTCTTGCATGATGCTTCATCACTAAAAGCAGTTTGAAGCCGAGCGAAGCTCCGCTGAGCTGTTCAATTACGCTTAAAGTCGTAGAAAATCATACTACGAGTTAAATCCATGATGATGTAGACAACCAATTTCTAAAATAACGCCACAATATAAAAACAAGTGACAGTCAGATGAAACATCTGTATTCTACAGCCAAAGAGTTCCATTTTGAAATGTTGTAATTACTTTTTAAATATTGTTGATGTAAGTGGCCGGTTCCGGAAAGTTACGCCGAAAAAGCTACAATAATATAAACTAGAATATGGGAGTTCAGAGACTCTGTTTATTGTTATGTATCACGCGATTTGCTTTTTTTTGCTAATTGTTGACGACTTAGCTATATTTCAGAACTCAGAGGTACTAGCTCCAAACACAATGGATCTTATCGTCAAATATCTGAATATATACAATTTGACCAACAAAACAGTATGATTTTTTCCAAGCTAAGGAAGAAACATTTCCATCTATCAATCTGTGATACAATTCAGAGATACAACATAAAAAAGAAAAAGTACTCGTCACCCCATCAATGAAGACATTATTATTAGCCGAGCTGACTAACGCGTCGTAATGTGGCGAAATGAGAATTAGACAAGATGGATAACGGACGACGGTGACGAAGGAGGGGTGATGCGCTTCGATGAGATTTTGATTGATTACCGGCTTTCGAGACAGCCTACATTGCTCACCAAGTTCTATTTACAAGTGTGCAAATTTAAATTCTATAAACCAACGTCCTCATTATTAAAACATTGCGACGCGACATGGTACCTCACGCACCAAATTTATGGCTTATTTTAGTACACACGCTGGCGACTAATAACAAAAGATACGGCTTCTAGACGAGAAATGCGATGGCAACTAGGCTTCACAGTTCAAGCGACAGTGGATAGTGCGTCTGTTCCTTCTCCATCCAATTTAAATGTGAACTCTCGAATCTACATTTTGAAACTTAAACAAATGGTTTCGAGCTAGGCCTATTTGCGAGTAATTTACATAAAGAGATATTAGTATGGGTAGTGCCAATTAGAACGATGGGTATGTATGAACTGTTGACGCATTGATCCTTTAGTTCTACAATTATACTACTACGTCAATCTACTAACAAAACCAATGTGTAATAAATGTTAAAACATGAATTGTCACGTACCCCAATATCGCTGCTATCAAGACCACAGGTAAACGGTCAACTAATTGCGCTTAGACTATAATTAAACTGCGAAAGCGCCATTATCGACTGCAAAGATAAATTGGTCGTTTTATAACACCCACTTTCAGTGGGTTCGCCTCAAGAAGAGATTAATTAAATTATAATGCGCATTGACGGATGGAATTACCGATCAGGTAGTAAAGGATTAATGGTTCTTTTAAGATAAGATCGATTTTTATTATACAAATACTTTCTATATAACCAAGCTCCTCGACTACATTGTCACTTACCATCAATGAGGTTATGTTCTAATGGTTGATATTATAAACAAAACTTTAAACACGCTTAATAATTAATGACAACTCTAGGTAGAAAAAATTAAGTTTCACCTAAAGTCTATGGATTTATTGAAAAAGGAGATGCTTAAGTTTATTTGAAATAGAAAACTACCGTGAGACTCAGACATAATAGAGTAAAGGATAACTTACGTATTTAAGTCGATTTTTTGCTCGTAATGTTTCGAACCAGTTCGTGGTCCTTAATCATAGGATTCGACGGAACCTGTGTTGTCAAAGCCCCACACAGTACGGGTGCGGGCGCAGGCGGCGGCGGCGAGCAACCACCCTCATTTGCTTTTTTCTCATTAAAGTCATACGCAGCAATACACACTACACTAACATTGTCACTTTCTAAAGTCTCATCCACACTGACAGCCGGGGGTACCGATCATCTACTATCAAGATTGAAATTCTATTGACGACCTGTTTCAATCCTCCTTTTCCTTTCGCCTCGCTTGTTAAACAAAAACAGTGCATTACAATACTAGCAAATATACCAAGAAAGAACAGAGAGCTGTGAACTATTTTCATAAAAAAGAAACATAAAATTTTAACCTAATATATTTTAGAAACTTGCAAATTTGTTAACAATTACCCACAATACGACACAAAATTGGGAAATGAGGCCCGATGTGATCCAACAAGATACGGAAATGATCTCGTAGTACCGACATCACAATTAAAGTTGCTTAGATTCGGCCCATACGCAATGTCAATAAAAATATACAACGAACTACCTGAGCATATGAAACAACACAAATTCATTAATTACTTAAAACACACTGTTACTAACAAAAGCTGCTATACACTACAACAATAATTAGACGATACATTTCTGTAGCGTCGGCCTGCCTCATTCATTTCTATGTTGCAGTGCCCTGCAGGGTTTAATGTTTTCTATGTATGCTTAATATAAGATCTGTAACTACGTCCATGATGTTATTAATAAAGGAATATGAATTATGACGAACATGTTTAAGATCTATTAATTCATACACAAAAACAAATGTCTTACGGTAAATTTTTACCTACGATGACGAGAGGGATTTTAAGGCAATTTACCAATACAGGTTCTGTACACAAACCGGTCATATAAAATTTTCCCTTGAGTGTCGTAAAGCCACAAAGATAAATCCAATTTAGGTAACAACGTCTCATTGCGTGTATGATTGCAGTTTTAATGTGATCCACCATGAATATATCGTGTCAAGCGTGGGGTTAAAGCAAGAGACGTCGTCGAAATTATTCCATGACTCTCATACTTTAATAAAACCGTTTAATAACGCACCGTTTTTAAAAGGTTTTACTCATTTTAGAGATTTTTCTTCTATTCATTTGATTCTTGTTTTCTAATTTATACCTCCAAAAAAAAAAAATTATACCTACTTAACACTTCAGCTCTAATAAATGTAAATTTACCTACAGAAATAATATTTTTTTCATTATCAGCGCAGTTTAAACAGTCACAGACATCAATAATTGTATAGAATGATGTTGAAAAAATCTCTAAAATGAGTAAAACCTTTTAATAACGCACCGTTTTTAAAAGGTTTTAGAGATTTTTTCCATTCATATGATTCTTCTTTTCTAATTTATACCTACTTAACACTTCAGCTCTAATAAATGTAAATTTACCTACACAAATATTTTTTTTTAATTATCAGCGCAGTTTAAACTGTCATATACATCAATAATGGTATAGGATGATGTTAATTCGGTGGTTGCTTGGAATGACTGACGAATTTTGCTAAAGTTCCAAAAGTAAATATGAATAACAAATAAATAACACCGCTATGCAATATTAGCCAAAAAACATCGCTTGTTTACTGACAAAGAACATCTATCACCACCGCAATGAATTTCATAGCTTGTCATGAGCGGAGCCGAACCAACAAACGTTTAATAAATGCACTTTATCTACATATACGCATGACCTATATTAGAATGCTGGTGTACTGTACAGTTAACAGGGATTTTTTATATTCTGTAAAGGAATCTGTGTCAACCCATATATGTCCCACTATTTGCGTGTTTGTACCATAGTTCAACACGCTGGCTCCACACGAGTGGAGATGTCTCCAAAGTGTTCGATCATGTCTTTTCTTTTATGATGTTTTTACATAGATTTTCTTCATCTTTATAGCAAGTGATAAATAATATACGATTCCAGTAGTTACTATATATTTTGTGGTTATTCACTAAATGATTATAACTAATTACAGGTTTCTTACCACGGCATGAGTGTTAACCATGGAGCGTGTAACTGTTCCGAAATATCGGGTAAACAAAGAGAACCCATACCGTGGTAACAAACTGTTGTAATTAGTTATAATCAAACAGTAGTTAGTGTTAAGAATAGTGCTATGAAAAAGGACTTTTTCGTTAGAGACAGTAGAGAACCAAATGGGAAAGACGTTTGGGCATCTGATACGCCAAGGCCGTTTTTTGAGAAATATCATAGAAGGGAAGATCATAGAAAAGAGATGCAGACAACAATCGAGGCGAAGTTATTTAAATCAAATAAGGGAAACGGTTAATGTCGTGTCGTATCGGGAAATCAAAGTTAACTCGCTGAACACAGATGCGCGATTTACTCCATCTACAAGAGTCCAGCTATTAAACAAGAAGAAGACTACAGTAGCAAGGTAAACCAAATGTATTCACCGAAGACCTACTTTCTCATTGGAGAAATGGATGAACTGAAAACGAAATTCATACAAAATCAAAATAATTGATTTTGAGATAAATTATGCATAAATGCATACTTGTGAAAGGAGTGCCTGTTTATTCATCTACTCACAACTGTCTATGGTGGTTTTGCAGTTTCTAACAGCACAATTAGGCATTTTTCGTGTTATCGTGGGGTAAAGCGGCAGACATACAAACCATATTTGTATTGCAAAATCGAGCGATTCGTTCTTGTGTACTGACTAGGTTCTCGGGTTTCACTCAGAGAAAAGTTTAAGGAGACTGGTATCATGACTGCGGCATAAAAGTACATTTACTCAAATATTTTAGATACCCGTAATTTCAATAAGAAATAAGATATCCATAATATTAACTTTAGAGCTAAGTCCAAACTCATAGTACCACGATTTCGTTTAACCAAGGTAGCTGTATACGTTTTTACAATAAGATTCCGGAGATGTATTAAGATTATCATTTCCTAAGTTTAAAAAACTACATTAAAAATATTATAATTGAAAAGTCTTATTATAAAATTTGCAGACTCTGTGTTAGATAAAGATGTGTGGAAAGACAACATGGCTCTGGATTCCACATAAATTTGATTCAAAGTATATTCCATAGCATTTAAGTTTATTTGAAAAGTGCAATCCCTAGAGTTTCTTGCTCGTTCTTCTCAGGGAAGTCAGCGTAGGTAGTGAACGACCAGTAGCTTAAATGTGACGTTTTCAAGTGTAAATTTATTTTACCTATGAAATAAATTATTCTTTGACTTTAACTTAAAAAAAAAAAAAAAAAAAAAAACTTATCGACTGACGTTTAACTACAACAACTGCAACTAAAACTATTTTTATTAACTTTTTACTGGGCACGCGAAGTAGGTACACTTGCTTCGTTTATTTAGATATATCTATGATTATCACTAATTGCAAGTTTGTTACCACGGTATGAGTTCTATTTATTTTTCCGATATTTTGGAACGGACACACGCTCCATGGTTATGGGTTGACTGGCCAGCGGCATATGACAGTTTTAAGAACAGACATGTCTGTTTACCCTCTTTCGCTGTTGACGACTACCTTCATTTCGACTACAGGTGGCGTTACCATTAGCACTCACTTTTTTCCGACAAACCACAATCACTGAATACACACGCAAAACTAAAGTCACGTGAAACATAATAATGTTTATAGTTAACTATTTGAAATAGAATTTATGGTTACCATTGTAATTACTTAAATTATACCTCTTTGAGATTCTATATTACTTCAATAATATATTTAAGCAAGAGGTTTCAGAGGTTTATAGTAAAACATACTAACTGAAGATTTCACTTTAAAGGCGAAAACATATGGTTTAGTTTATGTTATCATGTGAGATATAGAATAATTTTACATTTTAATAAAATGAATAGAATTAAAGCGCAAATAAAATATTGCTTTTCATCTTTTAAATACTGGTATAAAAAGACCCTCGAATTATATTAGAATTTACAGTGTTAAGGATAAAACAGTTGTGGTTAATATAAAAATGTAATACGGAGTGAGGGTACTATAATCCTCTTTCGTATTACGAACCAGTTATATGAAAGTTAAAGTGTGGAATGGAAATGTGAGGGAATTTTGTAGTACAGGACCTCTACCATGAGTATACTTGTTGAGACACGCTAGCAACCGGGTGATGTCTATATGATTAATTGTGCGTTTGACAATGATGTGTGGCAAATTGTAAAACGCCCCTAGCGACTACAAGGAAGATTAAAAATTTCGATGTTTTTTCGCTAACATCTATCGATACCGTAAGGTCATGAGATGACCATAAAATTTATGTGGTCTGTGAGATTACCATGGTATAGGTATTATGTTATTAGTTGACCTTTTACGGAGTAATACAATTGTTAAAAAGTGTTCATCAGAATTGTTCAGTGAAACTTTGAATAATGTTTTTAAGGCCTATAATCTTCCGCTTACATGGGATTCCCGGCCGTTACGATGGCTCAATGCACGTGGGAGCTTCACATTCAGTAAAATAATCAAATTTACGTCGTACTTTTGCAAAAAAGAGATGACTAAAACGTGGGATACTTTACATGACACGAATACAAAATTTTGGTGAAACATGACTAGTTACGAAGGAGGTAAATTGTTGATTTTATTGGATATCAGAATGTTTTATAATATCATAATCAACCCATTTATACGATGCACTGCAGGGCACGGGTCTCCTCTCAGGCGAAGGTTTAGGCCATAGTCCACCACGCTGACCCAATGCGGGTTGGGCACTTCACACGTTTTCCGAGGATTGTGAATCTTCTTCGACAAGCAGGTTTCATCGCGGTATTTTCCTTCCTTCTCCAATAAACTAATGGTAATTTTTCCAATTAAATTTCGCACGCAAATTCCCAGGAACTCAGTGTTAAATGTTAGGTTTTTTGTTCACTTAACTAGGTACCTTTACAGCTACCAGTTGCTATTGTCTGACAAAAATATCGCTACACTTTGTCCAATCTTTTCTTTTAGTTTTCACATAAGCACGCCTATGAAGTTCCATGATTATTGACTTATCTGTCAATATATACAAAATATAGACAAAAAATTCTACATTTCACGGACGCTGTTTTTGCCTTTACTATTAGTGAAGCGACGTGCTCTTTAGATATTTACCGAGATTTGTCAAGCCGACACATTAAGTAACAAAGATTATTCAAGTTGTTCTTTCCTATGTACAAGTTTTGGTACTTGACTAATAAATTATGTAATGAAAATAAATAAATTATAAACAATTTAATAAAATCTTCATTTTTTATTATTAAAAAATGTCGAATTCTTTTCCATATGAACTGGAATCATTACTTGAACCCTTAGCAACATTAATTTTATTAATTCACTGTGAATGTGAATCCGCCCACATCCGCGATTACAACTTCTTCACAAATAAATTGGATTGTTATAAGAAATCGAGGACATCACTAATTGATTAGTACACGAGCTGCCAAAAGTAAAATAAATGGTTCGACGGAGTTTAGTGAAGTAATTTCACAAAAAATAAATGAATATCATGATAGTAAAACATTGTGATATTCACGCCATCACGTACACCAAATTAACAACTTCAATGTGACTGACTCATAAAACCATTACTCAACTACACAACAGGCACATTGAAAGTGTTAATGTATGTGACTATTGCATACAGTAGGATGTAGTATGTATCTAGTTTATGTACCAACCAGGCCATGCAAGCAAGTTAGGTGAATTAATTGAATTTCTTGCCGACGGAGGCCCGTGGCCAACCCTGTTTACTTTAGCAAACAAATTGCTCTCCGCTCCATCTAATTACGTGCAGACGACTGCCTCCTGTTGGAAGGAATATGACGTCGTTATTTCAAGGTGTCGGATACTGGTGCAAGTGTATTGAAGCATCATTTTTATATACTGGCTATTTGGGTTATAAGGCATGCGCTAAATTAAATTATCAAATCTTCACTGATGAACAGAAAAATCACTTAATATTTGCTATACACAACTATTATAATATTTGACGTTACTTTTTTAATGATACCAAGTGACGGAACGAACAAATCACGCGTCTGATGGTAAGAGACACGTCTGCAGTGCCACTTAGAAGTTTAGTTCGCAAAGATCTGAGGGGCATTTTCACTACACCCGTCGCCCTGTCACATAAGGAGACAAGTCCAATGTGTCTGTAATATTACCAACACCCTCACCGTTTTTAACGGGAACGCAGTAATTCTCACATTACTGCTTGGCGGCAGAAATAGGCAAGGATGTACTTCCCTGGACGATCTTTTTCACAAGGAGCTCAAACAAAAAAAAAACATTCTTTGAATCGTATTAGAGACGTTTACCAGTAAAAGCATTAAAATAATAATAAAAAACCTCAAACAACTAATCAAGTTTCACGAGTGACAAAGTTTCTTCTAAATTCGACGTAACTGTGACGCAAACAAATAAATAAACCTAAAAATAAAACTTAATGGGCCAAGGAATGTAGTTCATTTACCAGAGTTTTGCAATAAAAAATGTAATTTCGAGGTATCTTTATGTACTGTCACAAGAGTGATTTTATTATAAGAATAAAATAAAAATCTTTAACTTGGTACGCTTTCACGCGTCAACAATTTTTTGTGGAAACACTTAAAACTGAGTATTTATAACGCGCAGAAAATTGTTTTTGGTTTTAACGACTTTTGCACGTTTTTAGGTGATTCGTATATTATTCACGTTAGCTGATTTTTGGTCATTATAAATATCGATCGCTTGCTGTAAAATTGCATATTTTCAATAGCGTCAATAATTCTGCAGCTAAGTTAAAAGGAGCTTTAATTAATATTGCCACCCATTTTCCCACTCAATTCAATCCACGGCGCATCAACGTACCCACTTGTTCGTTGTCCCAAATTTAGTCCTTCTTCCCTCATACAATTTCGTGATATACGTTAAAATATTTTGGAAAGTAATATTGCCGTTTTTCCTTCGTTTTCTGCATTTTTGTATACACTTATAGGTGAAATGCATATATGAAACCATAGCCCATTCACGGTCTTTTATTTATTTCCTGCTGCTTGTAATTCCGTATATTTAAATATACTCGGGCGATCCCTTGCCACATCATAATAATTAGAACGATTTTCGTTCTTTGCTATTTGTTCCTATTACTGCATTATGTACTTAATATATTGTAATAAACGCTAGAGCGTTTCAGTGGACTACTAACGCCATCTATTGATGCGCAGCGAAACTATAATATAAAGTTGTTTTCGATTTCGATTGCCCAATCACCTGACTTCATGCCGATTATAGTCAAAGAGGGCGGACAAATAAAATCATCTGTAATGTAAAATCTATTAGGCTTACAAAGGGGCTTGTGCGTGTGTAATGAATGCCCTATATAGAATCCTTTTAAATGACCTCCCGCAAGTGATCAAGTGAGCCGATAGCTATGTTTGCCGATGACGTCACCACGGTATGCGCTGCGACAAATGAGCTAGAGTACTACCTCGGTTTGTTAGTGCAGTGATTGTTTTCGGGGCTCCATTCAAATTATATGACATTACGTAAAGATAAAAAACGTTTTTTATGTGTTTCAGCCTCAACGATTAGTCCCGGTAAGCAATCAAATGAAGCCGTGGTAGCCTTTTTTTTTTGACGGGTGGGAAATCTTTATGGATGCCCCTGAGCCCAGGGAGACTCCGGCGTTATGTGGGGACTCTCCCTCCAGACTGGAGGACCTACCCCACTAAAACCCCCCCGGGTTTCCCTCTCGCCGGTTGAGTCGGCGCCGTGGGATCAGTGAACATTCACCACGACGCCGCCAGGGAGCCGTGGTAGCCTAATGGTTTGGCCTGGTACTACCTCTCAAGCAGAGGGGCGTGGGTTCGAATCCGGGCTCGCACCTATGAGTTTCTCGGAATTTATGTGCAAAATTTAATTTGAAATGTAACATGAGCTTTTCGATAAAGGAAAACCTGCATGTCGAAGAAGGTTCACAACTCTCAGAAAACGTGTGAAGTTCCCAACCCGCATTGGGCCAGCGTGGCGGACTATGGCCTAAACTCTCGTCTGAAAGGAGACCCGTGCCCAGCAGTGGGACGTATAAAAGGGTTGATGATGATGAAGCAATCATAGTTCGCGTAGAGGACAATATCTCAAAGCAAGTAACCACCGACTGTTAGAGTTTACATTCAATCATGGTTTCAAATGTGACACGCATATTGAGAAGCTGTGAGCGAGATAGGGAAGAGCGTGTTTTGCGTAACACCATCTTGTTACGACCGCGTAGGAAAACACAGCTGACTGGCACCGAATATTCTTACTCCAGAAACGTGCGGTGCGGCCAATGACGGGAGTATCTAACAATATATCGGAACGTGGCTATTTTCAGAATTGCCAAATTACAACGCTTCCCGGCCTATTATTATAGCACGTAGCTGCCTTTATCCATAGTCTAGGGATGTGCCCCGATCGTAAAGTTGTCGGCAGCGGCGTGAAATCGGCGTATTATATGTTTTCAGGTATTTAATACTAAACAAAACTGAACAAGACACATTGCTTAAATCAAGTTTTGTATTCATTTTGAACGTTTTATTTACACTTCAACTTGTACTTTAGCCGTACCTACATAGGTACAGATCCCAAAAATGGTCTCAATCTCATAGAAATAAACGCTATGATTAGGCCGTATGTAAACGTTCTGTAATTAATTTTTACTGTACGGAAATAATGTATTGAAATATAGTGAATAATTAACAAAGAAACTGAGGCTTCATTGAAATAAAACCAATTGTCGCCACGTCGATTTTACGCCGGTCAAGCTCGATGGTGGAGGCGCAAAAAATCGTCGGCAGCGCTAGTGGTAGTGCTAAATATCCTTTAGCTAGAAATAGTTTTCTGTCCTGTCTGCAACAGCTGCATTGCCACTCAGTGCTTTAAATCGCAAAGATCTGAGGGGCACTGCCACTGCGCCCGTCACGCTGAGGCATAAGTTGACAAGATCCATGTGAATGTAATTTCACCAGCACTCTTGCCCTTCAAATCCGGAACGCAGTAATGCTCATTATAGAACTCGTTGTCTGAAATAAAAGAATTGCATTGTATTAAAAGTAGTAGCTACTTAGTGTACACCACAGACCACATAAATACTTAAACAGACGAAATTATTATTATATTATTAGTAATCGTCGTTTTTTTTTGGCATTGGTTGATGCGCTACCATTTGTCTCGATGTAGACAGACAATTACATTTCAATCAATGTACGCTTTGCACTTACTAGCTAATAACTATACGAAAGCATTGTATAGCTATTAGCCCGTTCACTGTGAGAGCCACTGATTACAAAGTCGACGCTTCAGCAAATTGCAAACTTACATCCATGAAGGATAATAATGGAGAGTATATAGTTTGGTACTTTGCCAAGATTCTAGATGACACTCATGCACACGTTTACTCTGGTTACAACACTTAATTTGACAAATAGCATTTTAAGTATATTATGGGCAGGCATAGTAGGTATCATAGTATAATAATAATATAATAAGAGAAGTATGATAATTCTATAAGTATAATAATTATACTTATCTTATTATAGTATCATAGTATAATAAGAGAAGTATGATAATTCTATAAGTATAATAATCATACTTATCTTATTATAGTATCATAGTATAATAAGATAAGTATGATAATTCCATACAAACGTAACAGCGCGGTTCGCATGTGTGCGCACACATTGGCATAAACTCGCGATGCTCTCGCATTTCATACCGTGATCCCATGCGCCTTTCATTATTATGTGAATATGTGCGTCTGTACACGGCGAGCAGTGGGCGTGCACACGTACCAGTCGCGCTGCTACGTTTGTATGGAGTTACCATACTTGTCTTATTATACTATGGTATTATTATGAACATACTTAATTAGGACCTGTCATACATTACTGCTACATAAATAATGTACTATGTTATGATATATGGTACTAAAAATGGATCTTGCTAATCGTAATGATTAAGAATGCGTAAAACTACAATGGAAAAACCAAAATTAGTTGACTTTCAATCTATACATATAATAAAATTGGAACAAAGTTAAAAGGAAAACAACCAGCCTAGAGTTCAAAATGTTGAATGTCCAAATCCTCTGGATTCGCTGGACGAAATAATACGAAAAATCCTTTTTTGTAATAATTCTTACTACCATGATATTCATATATTGTTCGTGAAAATACTCCATTATAGATACAAAGATTAAAGAATACAACGAAAAATTCCTTCAATCTTGGACTTGACCCAGCGTCTGTTCACACCGGAGCTATCGCTACCAACTGACCTTCAGACCGCGTCAGTAGGTCTTACGAATTTCTCTATGTGCTTTTTCTCTATGATTGCAGATCTTGTATTGGGTTTAACGGCTTTTTCGCCGTCAGCGCCACCTTTGAGAAACTTATGAAAATTTACTTTTTTGTCGCATTAGAAAAAAGTCTATTTGATTGAATAATTTGTGTCTGTTGGCGCAGGTATTGGGTTTATATTAACGTAAGTGCATGTCGTTAACAAATACTTTTACGTTTATTGTTCTTTGTGTGTGTTTGATTTGTCTGAAGCTGTAGGTGGAAGCCTGTAATTTATTGGCTTTATGTTTTTATTCCAGTTTTTGCGAAATGGTTGAAGCTGTTGATTTTCCATTAATAAATAAATAAAATAAATAAAAGTTACAAAAACGTGACATCGGAAAATTCCACAAAGTTTATTTTAGACTAGGTTAAGTTAGCTAGATAAAATTTAGGTTATTTTTTAAGTCATCATTTGTTTATAGAGAGTTTTATAAATGCCACACTCATAGTGGCTCTCTTAATCTATACATTTCTTAGCCTAATTGTTTCCCTAACTAATTTACATAGCAACTGGACCTCTTAGAGGTCGGAGCTGCCAGGGTACAATTTATGCTACTCAGAGCGTGTGTATTGATGTTAAGATGGCGTCGCTGCGCCTCGGCCAGGCCACATTTCATTGTTACATGAAACACATCTTCTGTTTCGGATTTGTTTTAAGCAAGTTTACTCATGTTCGCTTGTGTATGGAGTGGTAATGTGACCTTTATAATGGACCTGCCCAATACCAGTTAGATGCCTTGGACTCGGTGGAGCGAAAAGTAAAGAGACTTATTGGCGATGACTCTCTTGTCGAATCGAATCTCCGCAATGTCGACCACTGCAGGAAAGTGACCTGCTTGTCGGTTTTCAATCGGATACATTTTGAAATGTATGTGCAGGAACTTTTCAATTTATTTTCACCCTTATCGTTCCTACTTCGGTCGACTCGAACATGCGGAACACTCCAACCTTATGTCATTCGCACGAAGCTCTTTGCTTCCTCCTTTTTAATGCGTACGGTTAAGGGATGGAATACATTACCGGCACCTGTGTCTCCCGAAAACTACTTTTTGGGGCGATTCAAGGCTAGAGTGGAACATTTTTTTAGACAAATGCGTACCATGGTCGGTCGTACTGTACCTAAATATCAGTTGAAGTTGTGGTCGAACTGCGTCTATTATTAATAAAAAAATATAAGGTTTCCAAAACTCAATTTCAGAGGACTTCGAGTCATACAAAGCAAATGCTCTACCACTTTCACTATTGAATAGAGCCTTATTCAGTTTAGAAGGGAATAAATAACTTTCGTCATTAATTTTCATTTTCCATTCTTTCTAGTTTCATTGTTACTGCTCTGTGAATTCTGATGTCACTTTTTTGTTACTTTCATTTAGAGTCTCTTTTTTGTTTTAGACCCTTCTTTGTATTTTTGTATTTCAGTATGATTTATATTCCTTTGCATGTCAATGTCTGTAAGTGCTTGTCGGTGTGTGTGTATATTGTTTATAATAACTATGTATATATTTATCTTTGATGTTTGTTTTGTGACGACTTTGAATTCGTCAAGTTAGGCACTGAAAAGTTCGGTCCGGCTTCGGTGTTACGAGTGCATGTACGGTTGTTCTGTAGCAAATCTTAAAGTGCTACTGCCGAGCTGAGGTTCTCTTCTTAGTGAATGCTTAACCTTGTGGTACAATATATCGTTATTTATTTATTAAGTATTAGACAAATTATAATGGAAGTTATATATAGTTCAATTAATTTTTATTTGTAAACTGGCACATTACTTCTCCCGCTCCGATTGACTTTCCTACACCTCAAAGGTTGTTTGGAAGAGATCGCTCTTAGCGATAAGACCGCCTTTGCCCACATTCGTTTTAAGTTGTCCATGTGCTGTTCTTATTCTTGTGTATGAGCAATAAAGTGTATATCTATCGGGATATCCATCATACAACCTGTTCAGGGGGCCTACCATAAAGTTTCCGAAAACAATCTTATTTCAATGTAAGCTTAAAGTAAGCTTATTGTAATATTACTCATTTTCGTACCATGACAAACCTGTCAACCAAGTATTATTGCTAAAGTGATTGAAAGAACGAATGATTTCCCAATATTTTCTATTCCTTACTAAAAATGGGAAAGAAATAACGCTATATCAACTATAATAATGCCATCTCTTTCTTTTTTGATGTTCCGAATCGTCTTATCGTAGTATAATGTTTAAGTGCTTAATGTTATTTACATTCAGAGAATTTTAACTGTTAAAAAAGAAAAGTATGTAATAATAAAATCTATTAAAATTACGTTGTTTTCAATTATTTAGGCCGCAATTTCATGAAGAAAAGTAAATAAAATAAGCTGAGTCTCGATAGTTACGTTGCGAATTCGAAATTATAGTCTAGTGTTAACTGTTGGTGTCACCAAAGGGCTATAGATGTCGCTGTTATAATTTTACGAAGTAAACATCGCGTATTTTTTTAACGAGAAATTACTTCCTATATACTATTATAAAATAAAAAAACAACAAAATATTGAAGAGATTTATGTAAATAAATAAGATCAACATAACTTTTACAAATCAATACTTAGACAATAAATTCGAAAATAATATTGTTTCCACTGCGTCCGAGTAACTATTTTAAGATTGCTAAATTTGACATAAGAACAATCTTACAATAGTTACAAAGCTGCCAATAAAACATCATAGTTTTAACATTATAATAAGCTTACTTTACTTAAAGTAATATTGTTTTAAGAGGTTGTGGTAGGCCCCCTGGACAATTATTTGTAGTATTTTACCTATAATATTGGTATTTTAATGATAAATTTATAATGTAGTGTATCAGCCAATCAACTTCAATGAAACTATTCTGTGAACTGTATTACAGTCCGGTGGATGTTGGAGTGGAAATTGTGATTGAACGTGTTAAACTAACTCATCCTTTGGAACTTGTTAGAAACTAGATTGCTTCAAGTGTTTTCAGTAAAGGTCAAGTCATATCACCCTATACACTATCTGACTTACCTACAATTTTGTCGAAAGTGAATTGTTTACCTCTGAACGTACAGGTTGGAATTCTATATTGAATTATACTCACGAGCATATTTAGAGGAACGCTAAAAAAGGTTGAATTATGATAACAAAATTAACATGAATCACTGGCCTCGTTATTTGATTTTAAACAGGGACTTAATCGTGTATAACACATATTTATTTATATGCCTCGACGTTGCAACGCTCATGATCTCAAAGGGACTGAAGAGGCGGGTGTCAATATCTGCTGGATGTGCAAGTTTTTTTTAACTACCTCCACTTCGCCTTCATTATTTATTTGTGTACTAGGGTTGCCTTTAGACTGACACGCAACACTCACGATATCACCCTACCTATTTCTGCCGCCAAGCAGTAATGTACACATTATTGCGTTCCGGTTGGGAAGGGTAAATGTGCTGGTGAAATTTCAGGCCCATGGGACTTGTCAACTTATGTCTCAGGGTGTCGGATACAGTGGCAGTGCCCTTCAGCTCTTTATGAGTTAAAGCTCTGAGTGATACTGCAACTGTTATGGACAGGCGTGTCGCTTACCATCAGGCGCACGACTTGTTTATCCCGTTATCAAAGATATATATCCGGCAACTTGTCGAGCGATACTTTACGGCGCTTATATTTGCTGATGACTGGATCCTACGACGATGAGAGCACAGGCCACATATCAGAACGCTTAATCGAATTAGATTAAGTCATTATTTTTTTTAATTATCATAATTATGCACATTGTTGTCCTAATCCAGCCATTTTCAGCGTCTAGTCTATTTGTGCTGAAGGAGAACATTTGGATACAGCAGTATTGCTTCGCGGTCACAATAGTATGCAGTGGTTAAGACAGTAAAGGTACATACTCTGTTAGGATATGTACAGACAGAGAACTCCACTCATGTTCCTGTCCGTACATGGCTGTATATGATGCCTAATCTGGAACTAAAACACAAACTTCTTTGCTTAACAGAGCATGCACGTACCCCACAGTTGATGACTTCGCCTCACCGCAGGCTATTCAAGTACTGCTACAACTTTGCCTCGTATCAACCACCGGTAGTGTAGTTACTTTCGATGTTCTATTGATCATTATCATGATAAGCAACTTGGATTTGTTTTTGTGTAAATGTAGAAGTTTGAATATAGATGTTTGTTGAACTGTCATGTTATCATATTGTGTGTCAAGTAGCAGTAGAGCTCCTTGTGAAAGAGTTCGTCCAGGGAAGTACTGCCACCTTACCTCTTTCTACCGCCAAGCAGTAATGTGACCATTACTGTGTTCCGGCTTTGAAGGGTAAGGGTAATGGTGAAATGACAGGCACATGGAACTTGTCAACTTACGTCTCAGGGTAAGGGTGATTTAAAGCTCTGAGTGGCACTGCAACTGTTATGGACAGGCGTGTAGCTTACCATCAGGCGCACGACTTGTTCGTCCCGTCACTTGCTATCCTAAAAAAAAAGTTTTTTTGTAAAATGAGACCAGGCGAATTGAATATTTGGATTGTGTTAAACCATAAGGAAAAAAAAGAAAAATATATGAAGTACTTTTGTATGGACATAAAATTGAACATAACAAAAATGAACATAAAATTGCATTGGCAACACAGAACAGTAACATAAGTTTAAAAATAGTAAGTTAATGTGCAACGGGCGACCGGATATATACATAAACTGAATATTCATTAATAAATAATTAATTAAGATAACGATTTATTAATAAATAATAACGATTTTGAAGAGAGAAAAACAAAATATAAATGCAGGAGATAAATAAAGGGATAGCAGAAAATTTTATTGTTGGTTTATTTGAGCTGAGATTACTACAGAAATAAGTTATTAATTTTTATTGAAATAGCTGTAATTGTTAAAGTAAAATACTGGATATGTTAAAGCTAGGGTTAACATGCATATTACAATATGCTAGGCGATTACACGCAGTTAATGCGTGAAGTCGTTATCAACTTCATGCAGTCGAGGTCTCGGCTACATGAAGTTGATTACGACTTCACAAATTAACTGTAAACATGCAGTCAATCTGTCACCAGCCTTACTGTATTAGAACCAGTGCCTAATGCAAGTTTTGTCTCACCTTCTTGGCGTTTCTTATGCCCAAAATAATATTCATTGACATTATTGGTTGCATAAAATTGAAATACGTAGTAAGAAACCACCAAGGAAGGAACATAAGAATCCAATACACTTATGATAATATTTTACAATATTCGACATAATATCGGATCGTATCACTTTAGCAAATACTTTTTGAATTTTTACATTCATAACACAAAAACTCAACTTTATAATAAGGTAGTTAAGAGTTGTATTCAGTGCAAATTTAAATTGGCGTTATTGGTTGTCATATCAACAGGTGGTTCTCGCATTGCCGTCTTAAGCCAAGTTAAGCTTAAGCTATTGTCCGAGTCGTTTCATATGAAAAGTTACTTGATATTTTACATATTTTTTTATTAATAATTTTAGCTTGGATACAAGTTCTTTGAGTCATGTCTTCGTTTAATTATGTTTCTGTAAATATGGCCGCCACAAAGAGGATAGGTAATTTGAGGCAGCGTGTTTGGATTGACTCGGGATTCCTTAGAACGGGCCGATACGGGTATTTTAGTTCGAGATCCGTATAATTTCGCGTTTTAATCTTCGATTAAGGCACAATAACACTATCCTATTCCACTTTAAACTAGATTTCACAAAATAATTGAAAGTCAAAATAAAAACGACACTTTTCCCTCCAAAAGGCCTAGAGCGAATCTCATATTTTACATATCGCACTGCTATTAAAATAGTGTTGTAACTAAAAATACGTGAAATTCAAGATTATCTGTTCCTATACGTAAAATTTAAATCTCTACACGTCAATGCAACCGTCTTTAAAATATTGTGAAAAACAAATTAAAGATGCCGTCTTAAATCAAAATGAGACAAACTTTTTGTGAGCTAGTTCTGGACAAAACAGTCCTTATTTAAAAATATGAAATTATTTTTTCCCGTTTATGTTTAAACATACTTATTTGGTAAGTAGGGATTTGTTTAGTTGTTGGTAATAAACTTTAACTTATACATAAATTTTAATAATGTTTCACGGGAAGTGAGTAATTCGATTATCGTCGATTCTGAAAAAAATACACTTTTTGAGTTAATACAGTATTGCATTAATAGTGCGATATATCAAGCCACGTCACAAGCTATATCTATTCCCTCTGGAAGATCTTATGCGACGTTCGCGATTTGTGGACTTCTTGCGGAGAGGTAGTGGCGCGCTCCTACACACATTCATCAATGTAATAGTTACTACTTGTAATATCTTCTTGTATAAATATTTACTTATGCGAGAATTTATTAGTAGTCTAATCTTCTTGTTAACGCAAAAGAACTCCGGCGCCGCTGGGACGCCCGCGCTCCCGTCACTTGATTCATTCCGCCAGCGTAACTAAGCGCGCCCACGCGTATTACCTTTTTATGCATTGTAACCAAAATTGGAATATAGACTCCGAAGGTTTTCATGTAATTTTATTTCCTTAGCTGAATCCTTAGTAAAGTATTAACACTCCTAAACTTTCTTGTTTTTCGAGAAAATGTGTTTCCGATTTTTTGTTATTGTTTGGAGAATTCACAAAAGTTCAGAAGTAAAATTAAGAATTGTAATATTAAGTTTTTTGATTATGACGATGTTTTACTGCCACGATATTCAATTATTTTATGTGAAATTACTCGACAGGTTTGTTATTATTTTTAATACAAAGATCCAACATTTTTAAAAAATCCTTAAATCCGGCGGATTCGAACTAGGAGCGCCTTCAGATACCGGGTCAAACGCTCTCTATCCGAACTACGGAACGAATCTGCAGATTTTACGAATTTTTCTACCTGCTTGTTGTCTGGAACAATACAAAGATCTGTCTTTGTATTTGTTTTTAACAACTTTTCTTACAGTAGCGTTTTTATGAGAATATCGATTCCCTTTTGTGAGAAGAAATCAGGCACGAAAGGCAGCGCCTTCAGCAGAAGGCGCTGGTTTAAATCCAGCCGGATTTAAGGATTTTTTCTTAGTGTTCGATTTTTATATAAATTGTTATAACATTAAGAATATTTAGTAATTTTAAAGACATTGTACAGTGTTACATGTAATTTCTAAGGTAGACACAGATTCATAGAAAATAGAACGTACTGTAATCTTAAACTTGCTTGCTTTTTACATGTACGTCTTCCAAAATCATATTTCTATGAAATTTTTTTTCATGCTTGAAACTTGAGTGACGTGGATCGACCGCACTGCGGATTCCGATATGGCTAAGCTTTGCTTGCTACTCTTTAGAGGTATATTGCGGAGATATAAACGACAACGAACACAAGTATTGAAAATAAGAACAAGTTGTGCTTGTCAGGTTTTTGTGAAAAATTTAAGAATTTTACCTCTTAAGCCTGGCAGCACAATTAGAAACTGTCATAAGAAATACATTATTCTTATTTTTTTATAATACCAAGTGACGGGAGGAACACGTTGTGCGCCTGATGGTAAGCGACAAGCCTATCTTTAACAGTTGCAGTGCCACTTAGAGTTTTAAATTGCAAAGCTCTTAGGGGCACTGCCACTATGCCCGTCACCCTGAGACATAAGTTGACAAATTCCATGTGCCTGTAATTTAACAATGTGCCAGACAACCACACCAATTGCCAAATCTCTAACCAGGGAATCCCCTGTACTATGAGTACCACAGCAACGGAATTGACTTTGTTTCCCAAAAAGGTTGCTTCTCAAAATAGAAGTGGACGGTTCGAATCTGTGACTGTATTTTTTTATACACAAAATAAGTGCGATTTGACCTCCATTTCACTTGATGGAAAGGGACGATGGGATCTACGGTGGAGCAATACACACCTATATAACGTGGTTTCATTCTCGCCTTGAAAAGATTAAAGTTACATCGTTCGGGAAAAAAGTTTGTGTGTACATTAATTTCTGATTTATAGACATTTGTGAATGTTTACTTCTCGCTAACGGTGAAGAACACTATGATAAAACCTGTATGTTGAAGGTGCATAACATTTGGAAAATGAAGTCCGTCTGCGTTATGGCGTGTTTACACTAGGTTGACAAATATTTGCTATGCTATACTACCCAGTGTCACCACTGAGTCGTTCGATGACCGCAGTTCGCTACCGAAGTCGGCCGAGTTGACTAGGTGTAATCGCAATCAGGTGACTGGATTGCTTTTGACAAGCAACGGCCGATCAAACAAGTGTCATAGTGTTGGCGGTCGCGTCATACCCCCTCAATGTGGGTGCTAGGGCCCGGGAATACCTAATACCTTCCCGATTAGTTTATTGAACGTTTCGAACAATTTGTTGTCTATCTGTGCGTGCGTAACCTTGTATTTATAATGTCTGATGATTTTGCCGAAGAAGCGGCAGTCCACTCGGTGCAAACAGCAAGTCGCGTGCGCCTTCTTCGGCGAGGCGAAGTAGTCTAATAAAGGCGGTAGTCGACCGTGTGTAGATTGAACTTCTTTTTTTATGATGTCAAGTGACGAGATGAGCAAGTCGTACGCCTGATGGTAAGCTATACGCCTGTCCCTAATAGTTGCAGTGCCACTCAATACTTTCAATCGC
Source organism: Hyposmocoma kahamanoa (assembly GCF_003589595.1). Lineage (NCBI taxonomy): Eukaryota > Metazoa > Arthropoda > Insecta > Lepidoptera > Cosmopterigidae > Hyposmocoma > Hyposmocoma kahamanoa. The sequence goes on from NW_020653850.1 coordinate 7,191,983, forward strand.
AAAGATCTGAGGGGCACTGCCACTGCGCCCATCACCCTGTGACATAAGGCGACAAGTCCCATGTGCCTGTGATTTCACCAGCACCATTACCAAAACCGGAACACAGTAACGTTGACATTACTGCTTGGCGACAGAAGTAGAAGAGGTGACAGTACTACCCTGGACGAACTCTTCACAAGGAGCTCTACTTGTACAACTGGATTTATTAGAGAAGACCCGCGCCCGGCCTTGTGACCTACGAGTACAACGGCTTGATTATGACGCATAATGAAAAGAAGAATCAGTTACTTTTTGTAAACGTACAAAGTTTCCACATATACCGATAAAATAACTAATAGTTGCAGCATTATACCAGTTGATTTTTTTATTCAAAATCGTGTAAATAATATAACCACATTTCTTATAAATAAATAAATAAATATCTGTTAAGATATTGTTAGTTCTACGAACTAACTAAACTAATGCGAGCCTTTTGCGTAATTTCTAAACTATTGAGGTCATCTCGTATTACTTCCATTACTTTGGAACCGATCCTTAAACAACGGTATAGGTATCTTTTTTCCACCGGATAGGGAAGTGTGCTCTATCTACACTTATATCAGTCAGTGAGAATTTGTAACTAAAATGTAAAATATAAAGATAGTAATTTCGCTTTCAGGACATCATTATTCGTCTGAGGCTTAGTTAGATCGTATTTTAAATTATAAAATACCCTACAGTTGTAAGAAGTGATAAAAATTTCACATAAAATATATCATATGTCGAAATACGGCAATAAACTAAAGTGGTAGTGGAATTAAAGATAGTGTCACAGATGTTGGAACATAGATAAAGAATCAATCATGATAACGCATATATCAATAAGGCTCAACTTATACTGGCGCAGAGTCGAAGCTTTTCGACCCGTCATGTGTTTCGCCTATAGTATATTCATCTATATTTTCCCATTATTAAGGTACAAATTTGTGTTTTGCAAATATGGAACCGAGCGGCTTTGCGCGTCGACGTGCGTCGCCAGGCGGTGTACTTGAAAAACAGGACACGACGCGATGCTTCGACTCTGTGCCAGACCGAGAAAATGTATTGAGTGTAAGTTAAATATAAGAGATATTAAAAACCTTTCATCTGATTTCGAAAGTACCTACGTTACCTAATGAGTAAATCAATAAATAACACTTAAAAAATAAATCCAGAAATATCCATAATTTTAACGTTAAACACTCCCATATACCACATTTAGTAGCAGTAGAACTCCTTGTGAAAGATTTCGTCCAGGGTAGTACTGCCACCTTACTTATTTCTGTCGCCAAGAAGTAATGTCAGCATTACTGTGTTCCGGTTTTAAAGGGTAAGAGTGCTGGTGAAATTACAGGCATATGGGACTTGTCAACTTATGTCTCAGGGTGACGGGCGCAGTGGTAGTACCCCTCAAATCTTTGCATTTTAAAGCTCTGAGTGGCACTGTAACTGTTATGGACAGGCGTGTAGCTTACCATCAGGCGAACGACTTGTGACGAACAAGTCGTCACTTGATGTTATAAAAAAAAGAATATTTTGTATGACGTTCTAGGTCTATCGGGCTTATTTATCTTCCTGGTCCGCAGAAATCGTATTTTTAAATAGGACAGTATGGGGACATCAAATCTATTTTGTGGAAACAATTTTGATTTAAAAATGAAAAAAATTGTTTAATTTTTTTTAGTGCTCAGTTTCATGAAAGGATCATTTCATAGAATGGGACTTAAAAAATCTGGACTGCAGAAGTTGGTTAAATTTAATAAAATATTATTCATTTTGTATGAAAATTTCTTTTATTAAATTTGCCCAAGTTCTGTTGTCCCGATTTTTTTCATCCCATACAAGGAATGATCCCTCCGTAAAACTGAGTCGATCAGCACTAAAAATATTATAAATAGGAAAATGAAAATTAAAACAAAAATTCGACAATTTTATTAATTTTTATGGACAATTCACGCTTGGCCAAAAAATTGACTATGCCAAAATTATTTTCACAAAAAAAGACTTAATGGTTCCTAAGACAGTTTGCTTCTATATTCTATGGTTTCGGATTTCCCCGTACTGCCTGTCCCATGTCCCAAGAAAACACTCTGTATAATAACTTTTTGTTTTGAACTACCTCCGTGGCCGAACTATTACCACACTGGACTACCGTGAAGAGGTCTTGGGTGAGATTCCCGGGCCGGGAGAAATATTTGTATGGCCTACATCTATTTCTCCCGTGAGTTTATGTGTAATTTGTGGTTGTCTATGTATGTGTCCATGGCACCCGCGATACAGGGTTTATCTAGTGCGGGGCTATGAGTGTGTGCGTTATTATTATTATAAATTTCGCAAACGGCAAATTTCTAATATCAACCGGAATCTTATTTTGAAAACTTCCATGTCAGGAAGTCAATACTTGTTATGAAAGTGCTCCGACACTATTTGCAAATCTATTACCTTTTACTGCACTCCAACCTGGCGTGGTACTCATAAAACTTCGTTGTTCCAACTTGGAAGCGCATAAAAAGCTGTGTTAAATACGTAATATATATTCTTTTTTTAACAGGTTTACTGTTAAACTATTACTTTTGTCCTAGATGGAGTAAAATGACATTTACAAGTCAAGGTGAATTGTTGTCGACAGTTTCATCAATAGATTGTAAAAGTAGATAAAATTTAGAAGAAATGCGTGAATAATAAATGATGTTAT